>NC_054868.1:52856460-53138640 GCF_018320785.1 Cheilinus undulatus | reverse complement strand
CCTTCTATTTGTTGTTCATCAACACAAACTTTACAGCCAAGTGGCTTTATTCTATGTTTATTAGATGTATGTTTTATTTTCTCAGGGTTACCTCTGGGAATTTGTAGTAATCATGAAGGACATCTGTGTTTTTGATCCTGTGCAATCCACAATATGTGTATGTAAATATAAAAATCCCAGGGAAAATCATTGTCCATATATCAGCACACACAGAGGTCCACAGGTAATAAGCTACTGATCCTCTCCATCTCGGTAATTTAAAGTGGTGTGTATTTTTTACAGTCCGTGCACTTTTCCTCCACCTAATCTGATCAGAAAAAAACATTACAGGCTGCATAGGACATTTACACCGCCTTCCTAATTACAAAGCAAATTGTATTTTAGTGTCATTAACATTCAATTTTTTGTTTTTCAGTTAAACTCATGGATGGTTTTGTGTCTCAGGGCTCTTTGGATCACTGAAATCAATCTCAGACACCTGTGATCATTAGTTGCCAGGTGAGCCCAGTTAAAGGAAAACTACTTAAGAAGGACGTTCCGAATTATTAAGCAGGCCACAGGTTTCAGCAATATGGGAAAGAAAAAGGATCTCTGCTGCTGAAAAGCCTCAAATAGAGCAATGCCTTGAACAAAGTATGAAAACATGAGATATTTCAGGAAAAATTAAGCCTGATCATCGTACTGTGAATAAATTTGTGGCTGATTCAGAGCACGGACGGGTTCCTGCAGATAAAGGCATAATGAGGAAGGTTTCTGACAGACAAATTCATCAGATTAAGAGAGCAGCTGCTTAAATGCCATTACAAAACAGCAAACAGGTATTTGAAGCTGCTGGTGCCTCTGGAGTCCCACCAACCTCAAGGTGTAGGATCCTCCAGAGGCTTGCAGTCATGTATAAACCTACTATTCAGCCCCCCCTAACCAATGCTCACAAGCAGAAACGGCTGAAATTTCTGACTGACCACTTTCTTCCATGGTACAAAAAGAAGAACCGTGCCTTCTGTAGCAAAATGATCTTCATGCATGACAATGCACCATCTCATGCTGCAAAGAATCCCTCTGTGTCATTGGCTGCTATGGGCATAAAAGGAGAGAAACTCATGGTGTGGCCCCCATCCTCCCCTGACCTCAACCCTGTTGAGAACCTTTGCAGCATCCTCAAGCTAAAGATCTATGAGGGTGGGAGGCAGTTCACATCAAAACAGCAGCTCTGGGAGGATATTCTGACATCCTGCAAAGAAATTTAAGCAGAAACTCTCCAAAAACTCACAAGTTCAATGGATGCAAGAATAGTGAAGGTGATATCAAAGAAGGGCTCCTATGTTAACATGGAACTTGGCCTGGTAAGATGTTTTTGATTGAAATAGCTTTGATTTCAGTAAATATGACCTCCTAATGCTGCAAATTCAGCAAATGACCATTTAAAGTTCTTTACAACCTATAAAATGTTTTAAAATCTTTTGTGCATAATAATGTGTAACAGTGCATTTTGTTATTTCTGAAACAACTTATTTTTTATTGGGAGGTTTGTTCATTAAAGATAGAATTACGCTCTAACAGTTGATGACTTGAAATTATACTGACTGTCATTTGCATCGACTGTTTGGGAAAATCAGAGAAAATATCATTTCTATAATAATCTGGAACGCGGTGTAAACAGTTATGACACTTGTAGGCTCATTAGGGTCATTTTCTTTCACTTCATTAAAGTTTATCTTCTCAGATAACTTTAGTTTGCTTCATTTACTTATTTAACTCTCCTGTACAAACATTTTCTGGGAAAATAACATAAAAATAAACAAAACTAATAAATAAGAATCAAAAATAAACATGGGTTAATTAAAAACAAAACCCATAATGAAAGGTGAAATGGCAAATGACAATAAAAACAACAATGAAAAGACAGATCCCATAATACAACTTTCATTTCATGTTCCCCCTCAACTACACAACTGGCCCCAGCCAGTCCCCCCTAAGAAAATAGGTCTAGGACTGCCACTGTCTGGAGAAGATGTGTTGGCAGGGTTAAGGTTTCATACCACCACAGCTATGGTAGTTCAATCACAAAGTATGAATAACCATGAGCAGCAGCATTTTAGATACTGACTGTTGTCAAACTGATATTCAATAGTTTAAATGTTGTTCCAAATGCTACAAAGAAAACTCCTCAGTTTTACTTTAGTGAATTGCAGCTACCTGTGAATGATAGCTGAGGAAAGCTGGTAAATGTTTTTTTTTCTTTTGATAAAGACAGAAAAGATACTCACATTGTCCATCAATAATGATGTGTGCAGATGTTCTCCACCCCAGACTGTTCTCTGCTCTACACCTATACTCTCCTGCATCAGAGGACTGGATGGAGCTGAAGATGAGCTGTTGTTCACTGCTGAAAGGTTCAAAGTCTTGGCGTCCGTTCCTCTTGAACCAGGTGATATTAGCGGCTGGGTTAGCATCAGTGCTGCAGGTCAGTGTCACAGAGGAGCTCTCCACTATCTCACCAGTGGAGTTCAAAACTACAGAGGGAACTTTGGGAGCATCTGAGGAAGAAACTGACGTGTGTCACTCAGCAGTCATGTTTGTTGTTTTGTGGTCAGTATTTTTGTCACAGCTTTATGATGCTTACTAAGGAGGTAGAAATGTCTATTTCATATTAAGTCATAACAGCAAAGTCTCTTCTGAGTAAATTCAAGATACTTGGACCCTACAAAAGGAATAGTGCTCAGTGAAGGAATCCCTCATCTATTACTATTTGTCTTGTCAAGTCAACTGTGCAGACCGATGGGTCGCAAGAAACCACACTGACTGGGTTAACCCTTTTACACCCGTGACGTGCTGTTGAAGCACACTTTGCATGACCATAATTGCATGACTGTTTGTGTTATCGGAAAAATTCAAATAGTTTCTGAAAGCTGAGAAACGGGTGCTTCACAGCCAGTGTGTGGTTTTTACTGTAATTTCCCCTTTTCTCACTAAGATTCTAGCATAAACTTCCCCTGTTTTTTGTGTTTTTCCATTTTAAACTGTTAAAACACTCTTAACATGCAGTAAAATGTGTTTTATCCATGTTAATTATTTTTCCGTCGTCGAGTTATGATTATACGGGTTTTGTTAACTTATTCGGCTTGGAGCTCTTCATTTTAGCTGTCTACGGTCTCGTCTACAAACCAGAAGTCCCAACATGCAGTAAAATGTAAATAACTGCCATATATTAAAAGTTCTAAGTATTGTGGAAAAATGGGCAAAAGCACGTACTCACAGGACATTTTCTGGGCCTTTTATGGTTAAAATAAGAAAAGAGTCCAGAAACTCGTGTGTTAAAGGGTTAACTGCGTCATCCAACATCTCTTTAATTGCCTTTCACAAACTCTGTCCCTGCACTCCCAGCTCTCTAAATAATGAAACAGCTGATCTTGCAACAAACCCTCTACATCCCACTTCTACTGGACGAGTCCTAACTTTCCCTCCTCTGTCAGCTTCTGCTCCTAAATCTGCTCATCTATAGTTTTTCCTCCTGAGCTTCCTCCACAGAATCCTCCCAATGAACTGCTCTGTAGAGTAAACTATATGCTGACTGGCAGACCATAGCACTGTGTCAGGCCTCAAACTATCTCCGGTGGCATAATTTTTCCTCCCAAATCTACCTGCATCTTCCAGTCCTTAGCACTCTTAAACTGGCCTGACTGGTTCCTACCTAAAAATCTGCCTCCTTTAACTTCCTCTCCCTCCCAAACAAACTAAAACACCTGTCCTCTCTCCCTGATTACATCCTGCATTCACCTGTCACCTTCTGTTTTCAATTCCTGCTGCTAGACTTTTCAAATCCCTGTCATGTCTCCATGTGTATCTACCCTGTGACAAACTGATCCGACATCCTGTCAAGATGAGCCTCAAAGTTGCTGTCCTGAGCACAAAGGACATGATGGGACCTGTCAACCCAGCATTTTAGGTTCTGGGGTGATGGTGGGACATCATAGACGGGTCCTAACAGGAATTTGACCCTACTGTCCTCCATACTCCATAGGTTTCTCCAACTCAGCTTCCTCTTCTCTACACTCTCCCAGTTCATCCACTGTCCCTGTTTAGCCTGAGCCACAGCCTTAGTACACCTGACTACCTCCTCCTGTCTATATACCTGCTCCACTACCAGCCTCCTTCTATCTTAAAATCATCTGATATTTCTTCATATTCACCACTTCTGCATTATCATTTCTGTCATTACGAGACTTATTTTCTTGGTCTCTTGTTTCCTGATCAAGTTTATGTTAAGACTAAATGATAGTTTTATCTTATTTTTTCCATGACCACTTTTTGAGATATATCACATTTCAGTTGAATCACACATTTAGTGACCATCTCCACAGCTCTAATGGCTGTCAAACACACACGCAGAAACTGGAAAATAACTTTTTCTTTTGCTATTCTTAATTGCTTTTATCGATAGTAAAATCATGTTTGCTACATAAATACTTCCCCTGCATTTAAATTTTAATCTTTTGTGTTTCAGATTACATTCAGTTAGTTTAAAGTCCAATTTTGCTGTAGTGTGTGTGTGAAGGTGTGTTTCTGCCATGAAACAGTCGACTTAACTCACACACTGATGGAGAGGGAAATCTCTCATGTCCTTCTAAAGCACAGTAGATCTCATCTTCAGGATAATAACTGATTTTAGTAGTAGATTTACTCTCCTGGGCAACTTTCTGTCCGTTCCTCAACCAGACGTATGAAAGATGATCCGCTTCACTGCAGCTGCTGTAACATCTCAGCTCTACCACTGTGTGAGACTGGTGGGTTGTTATCTTCATCACCTGCACCTGTAAAGCTAGATACAAGGAAAACAAACACTGCTGTTATTAGTGCTAAAAATAAGAAAGAATGTAGAAACACATCATTGCAACAGCTCTAATGTTTATTAGTAAAATCAAGCACACCAAGGACCTGTGTCCTTGTAACCTTGAAAAGCAGAAATAAAGTGTTTGTTCAGTGAATATTAAAAAAAGCACCTGGGTCTTTATTTCTGACAACAGCCTAAGTCTAATTATGAGTTTTGCTTCTATGTGTTATATTTTCCAGCCTTTTTGTTCTTTAATCTTTTTGTATGAGTTCCAATCCAAATTTATGAATAAAGCACATTTAAAAACAACAAGATGCTGACCAAAGTGCTGTACAATAAAAATTAAAAACAATAACAAAAACAATAAAATGCAAACAATAAGACACAAATGCAGGACCAGAGTAAAATCTGCCCTCTCAGTCCACCAGCTGTATGATGGGATGTCAGTGTCTGCACAACACAGTCTGAGGGAAATGTGAATTTAATCCCCTTATCCTGGCACACAGAGCCACATCAGTTACATCATGCTTTAGTCCTGTTTTACACAACAGTCAACAAACACAAATATACAAAACTGCTGTTTTTTGTTGTTGTCATTAAATAATTAACATCAAAATCACATTACCCGTGAGAGACAAAATGACTCCAGGGTAACCTATAAATCTGCCACCAGCTTGGTTTGTTATGAATCTGAACTTGTACGTAGCTGAGTCTCTCTTCTCTACGTTAGTGATTCTCAGAGTGCAGCGTTTCCCTTCACAACTGTACGTCACACGTCCTGTGTACTGTGAGTCTGTTCTCACATCAACAGGTTTATGATTCTGTGCTTTAGTAAACCACAATGATTCAGTAACTCTATAATAGTCAGAACTTGGATATGTGTAGTTGCAGCTTAGTTCCACTGTTGATCCTTCCAAGGCACAGACTTCAGTTTGTGAATAAGTCACTCCCCAGTCATTCTGACTCTGGACCACTAAAACACAGAGAACAGATGGAACTACAGTTAGAAACATGAAAAGATCTGGAGTTTCATTCATAGTGGAGATGCTAACAGTACTGGTACTCTTAAATATGTTTGTAAATGTATTACAAATGAAAAACTGAAGTAGGCTGCACGGTGGTGCAGGGGTTAGCGCTGTTGCCTCACAGTTCGCTTCCCTGGTCAGGGAAGCTTGCATGTTCTCCCCGTGCATGCGTGGGTTCTCTCTGGGTACTCCCACCACCAAACACATGCTTGTTGGGTTAATTGATCACTCTGAATTGGCCGTAGATGTGAGAGTGAGCGTGCCTGCTTGTCTGTCTTTGTATGTCAGCGACCAGTCCAGGGTGTACCCCGCCTCTCGCACAATGATGTCCCTGGTCTGGGGGAACACAGACATAACATAATTTGCCCAAACTCCACCCACTCCCAAGAAAGTCTGAGTAAACACAAATTAACAACAATTTAAAAGTCTGAAATCGTAAAGATAACACAAGATGTTAATTTAACAAATTGAGCGAGTTACCAGAGGTGGGAGTAAGTCACTCATGTGCAGGTCACAAGCAAGTCTCAAGTCACTGTGGTGAGAACCAAGCAAGTCAAGTCGAGTCCCTGCTATAAGTCAAGCAAATCACAAGTCAAGTCATACAAAAATCAGATGATCTACCCCAGTTTCCACATTTAAATCAGGAAAGACAGTGGTACAAGAGTTTTATTTCAATTATTATTTTATAGGGCTTAGGGCCTTAAAAATATTGAAAGTTAAGTGTGTCTAGAAAATATTGTCTTTAGGATAACTTTATAATGTAAACAAAATCAATATTCTTCACTTCTCTTTTTTTGAGGCTGTTTTAAAATGTAAGGTAATAATGTAATAATAGCTTGATGTGTTTATATCACATATTCAAATTAAACATTTACAAAGCAGATGATCATTATTGTGCATGTGTATGCTATTAAGTGATCCTCAACAAGGCCTACATTTCATGGCTTTCAGAAATGTTCAGGAAAAAAAACTTACAATGAATTTGATCATCAGAAAATAATGTAACTTCTGTAATTATTAATAAAGCAACGTCTGTCATGATAAAATCAACACCTGGGATGTAATCACCAGACACCTGGGTGCCTGGTGCCCTGCTGTAAGCTACGTTAGCATTCATGTTAGCAAACATTACCATCAGACAGTGTACACTGCTGCCTCAATGTAAAAAAATCAGAAAGGCGCCAGTACTTACAAGAAGCTAATCCACACAAACTTTTATCACACACACGCAAACACATCCATATCACACACACATACATACGGAAAAGTATTAGGGCCACTAAAAAAAAAAAAAAAAAAAAAAAAAAATTCACTTGTGAGATGAAAGTCAGAATTCTAAGATGAAAGTCATAATTCTAGGATTGAAGTCAAAATTTTGAGATTTAAGTCAGAATTCTGCATCTAAAGTCAGAATTCTGAGATTTAAGTCAGAATTCTGAGATTTAAGTCAGAATTCTGAGTCTAAAGTCAGAATTCTGAGTCTAAAGTCAGAATTCTGAGATTTAAGTCAGAATTCTGAGTCTAAAGTCAGAATTCTGAGATTTAAGTCAGAATTCTAGGATTGAAGTCAAAATTTTGAGATTAAAGTCGGAATTCTGAGATTTAAGTCAGAATTCTGCGTCTAAAGTCAGAATTCTGAGATTTAAGTCAGAATTCTGAGATTTAAGTCAGAAATCCAAGACAAAAGTCAGGATTCTGAGATTAAATACCGGATTCTGAAAAAAATTTGAGATGAATTTTTTCTTTCACTTGCTATAATAAAAGTCAGAATTCTGACTTTAATCTCAGAATTCTGACTTTTTTCACACAAGTCAAAAAAAAGAATTGGTCTAAAAAAATTTTTTCTGTGGCCCCAATCCACAGCCTCAAAAAGCTGTGGATGGATTTGGATGAAATTTTTTTAGGAAGTGTCAGAAATGGCATAAGTAAGAACTGATTAGATTTTGGGACTGATCCGGATCACCGTCTGGATCCAGGAATATTTTTTTAAGGATTCTGTACTATTGGGAAACAGGGCTTATGGCGGAGCTCTGCGCTGTTACTACTTTACACCAGGAGATGGCGAACATGAGTAACTTCAGTCCCAGCAGCATTTTTGCTGTATTTCCATTCAAAGTTTTGAAGTTGATAGAGTTTGAAAGACGCACGCCTGGTTGAGGAGACGAATCGGAGCGTAATAGAAAGAAAGACAGCGAATTGTAGCGAGAATACTCACAATGCTGGGAGGAATAGAGGAATATTCACCCTCTGCCATGACTTACAGTTGTCCAGTGAGACCATGGGTGAGACTGTCAGTGCATCTGTTGGCACCAGCAGGCAATGTTTCTACCACTACAGGCCACCTGTAGTAAAGCCAACGCTTACTCTTACTGTGTTTCCACCACACTGGGAAGGGAGTAATCAGTAAATGCTGTGGCGGAGGGGCACATGGGGTTGGATCCAGAAATTTTTTAAAGGATAATTCACTTTTGGGAGATAGGGCTAACAGCAGAGGTCGGTGCTCATTGAGTGCTTTTCTAGTCTTTCAAATGTATGTAACTGTTAGACTCTAACAGCAAGATCAGTTGTAATTATCACAGCCAGCCACAAGGGGGCAATTATATCCTATGAGTTCAGTAGAGCCCTCAGGTCTTCAGGAAGTTCTTTGTTAACAGTACCCAAAACCAGAACTAAAACTTACAGTGAGGCATCTTTTTATTTCTATGGCCCCCGTCTGTGGAACAGCCTACCTGAAGAACTAACGGGTGCACCTAATGTTATTGTTTTTAAAAGCAAACTAAGAGCTACCTTTTTATCCTCACTTTTAAGCAAAACTTTAGTTTATCATCTTAATTTTGTCTCTTTTAGGTTTTATCTCATATCCTAATTTTTAGGACTGCTTTTTAGTAGTTTATCCTCTCATCATAACTTTACCAAGTCCTCTTTTGTGTTTTATACTTATTTTATACAGTTTTATTGATCTATATTTTATTGTTCTTATTCTTATTTTAGTGTCCTCTTACTCTTTTTTTATTTCATATACCGTCACTTTGTTTTTAAGATTCTAGCCTAACCTCCAGTGTTTCCTCATTCTGAACTTTAAGATAGCGTTTCCAGCTGTCATTGGGCGAGAGGTGGGGTACACCCTGGACTGGTCACCAGTCAATCACAGGGCTGACATATAGAGACAGACAAGAAGGCACGCTCACACTCACACCTACAGCCAATTTAGAGTCTCCAGTTAACCTAACGAGCATGTCGTTGGTGGTGGGAGGAAGTAAGAGTACCCGGAGAGAACCCACGCGTGCAAGGGGAGAACATGCACAGAAAGGCCCTGACCAGGAAGTGAACCAGGGAACTTCTTGCTGTGAGGCAACAGCACTAAGCCCTGCATCACCGTGTAGCCCCAAGTCTATACAAATTAGATTTAAGAGTTTGGGTTTGAGTGTCTTGTCCAAGGACTCATCAACGTGACTGCAGGAGCTGGGGCTCAAACCCTCAATCCACTAAACCACAGTCAACCCTGTTGTTCAGTGAACTCTGGGAAGTGATGTCAAAAGGTCACATCCTCATTACCATAGAACAGGACCCTGTCATTTAGGGTGTGAAGAGTGTGTCATGTGAAGAACTGTTAGCTTGGTTGGGTCTCTGCCTGTAGTCAAACGTGTGAGAAAAGTGCAGAACAAGAATGTGAAACTCTTCACTGTCAGTTTGAGACACAAAGATGTTTTATAAAACTCAATATAGTGTCAATATGAAAACTTAGCCTACAAGGTTTTTAATGAGATGTTGATAAAGGTTAATGTTGGTCAGGGTAAAGCATTTATGAAATTTCACAGTGACTATTTTCAGGAAGGAGTTGAATATATTTAAAGGTAATAGATGTCTAAACATACGATGTTTAGCACCATTTATTAGCCTGTTCAGAGATTGGTCATCAGTGTGAGCAGTCGACTAACATTTGGTGCTGCAAGACACTAAGGTTTACATCATACGGCATCTCAACATTCAATCAATACATAAGTGTTAGCTGTCTTATAAAATACCCCTGAAAATAGAAAAGTTGAAACTCAAGCATACGTACCAGACATGAAGAGAAGGAAGACAACAAATCCACTCACTGCTGCAGCTGACCTCATATCTACTGCTGCTCCCTGTCTGTTTAAATTACATCAATTGTAAAAATTAGTCAAGTTTACTAAAAGTGCTGTGGGTTGGTTGTATGTTGAAATAAAACTTGTCTTATGCCGAGACAGACTAGTGACAACTGGCCTGCTACACTTCCCCTTTCCATTATTAGCATGTATAGACGGCTGATGATCCTAATGATGAAATGTAGAAATGACTACTTCTCTTTTACTTTACATTAATATTCTGATGCACCGTAAAGTCGCTTGGATGCCAGAACTATCTTTAAAACAGCTAACCAGAAAAACACAAATTACATGACTACTTTGCTTTGGGAGGATAAAAAGTTTCCACTTACTTCTGCTGTGACTGCTCCATTTGATGAGATTAAAAGGAGACAAATAATCACTGATCTTACCGAGCTGAAACCTCCAGGGCTGAAAACCTGAGACAATGAGAGGTTTCCAGTTTTACAGCTATAGCCAGTTTTTGCTTCGTCTCAATTATTAATTCATCTACCACCCCAAATATTGTTATTCCAGTGGAAAGACATTTATCCACACGTTCATCCACCGGTAAGTTTAAATAACGCTGAGGATTGTGACTCATTTGCTTTGATGAGTTGGTGTTTGCCTCACCTGGCTCCTCTCTAGCATCGTCCTCTCATTAAAATGTGGACACAAAAGTTATCTGCAGCAATGAGGAACGACTCAAAGATATGCAAAAAAAAAAAAAAAAAAAAAAGTGCCACTGTTAATTTCATAACTTCCTGATACGTCTGACACCTCTTAGAGGTGATTGCAACTACTGATACTGCAGCACATTAGAAACAGGCTTTAGAAGTTACTTTGACTGTAATTGACGATAAGATTTATATCTGGTCTGAGTGATATTGTAAAATTACATATTTGCAATATGTTTCAATATTGCTATTACAATTAGGTTTCTCACCTATTTTTCAGCAATTAAAGCAATAATCCTACCTTATAATCAACACATTTATAGATAAACTAGGGCTGAGCGGTTCTTAAAAAGGATCTAATTGTAATTTGCTTTGACTCAAATTTTATATTAGTAGTTCTTTTAAAAGGAAGTTGATTTTTAAGTCATTCACTTTTTTTGAAATAAGAAAAACATACAAGAAATTAGTTGTTTTTTTTTCAAACGGTTTTAATAAAATTGATGGATGAAGAGCATAACATGTCTGCTGAAAAAAAAAAAATCATTTCAGGTTGAAGAAGTATTGAAAACCGTAGTAGGCCATATTGCAGTTTAATCCAAATTCTAATTAATTTCCCTGCCTTATTACAAATAAATTATATTATTGCTGCAAAGATAAACTGATCTGGATTGGCTAACCAGAATTAACGTCAAAGATCAGAGTGCATCGGTCCATTGAGTTCTAGATCAGTAAAAATGCTGCATGAATCGTCTATGCACCAGTTTTAAAAGGAACCCTGCAGGATCAGACAAGTTTATCTTTGTGGATAGGTATTTTTATCTCTCATATGTATAATTAAGTAAATAAAATTCACTACATATCCTAGATATCTGCATTAAGGGTAAATTTGACCTTACAAACTCACCAGGAGGCCGCCACGTTTTGGTCCACAGTGGTACTATGACATCACTAGCGCTCTTCCCCGTTGCTATGCAGTAACCACTGTTTCAGACTGGCGGTGTGTTTTGCTGTTTATAGCTGTTGCTGCCATAAAAGCTTTCATATCAGGCATAAGTTTGCTGCTTGTTTGCTTGTTTGTCTCCCTGCTGTCAAAGCTCTGCCATTCCTTCTAAGTTTGACCTCAATAAACCTCCCTACAGTTGACTGGATTCAGTGTATAGTGGAAGCGTGCTGGTAGATTTTCAAAATAAAAGCATTGTCTACATACGAAGGGAATTTCTCCACAGAGTATGGAGTACCGACATTTAAAATTGCCAAAATTATGTTGCATAAACCCACACTAAAGGAGAGGATGATCCTTCATGTCTGTGTGGAATGCAGGAATAACTGTTTGCTGAAAATAACATCTCATATATAAAAGCATGAAGCACAAAGTGCTTCACAAATTACAGAAACAGGAAATAAAACAGAAATTAACAACAATGCATGAAATCTTAAAGAACTAAACTAAGAAAGAATACTTTAATGCTAAAATAATGAAACATGAAAATAAAAAGAAATCAACAGCACAATAAATTCAACATGAAAAAAAAAGATGACAAAAAAAATGTTTAAAAAGGGATACAACTCAAAATTTTCAGGATATAATCTAAAATATATGAAACTTTTAAACAAAAAAATCCCTCCAAATCAAAAGCCAGATTAAAATGATGCATCTTCAGTTTAAAAAATGGATTACTGACCCCAGGAAGAATAGTCCAGAGTGAATGCTGATGCTAATGGGGATCCAAATAAACAAATAATTTTCACTGTAAGAAGGTTCCTGATTCTAACTGCTGTCATACACGGCCTTTCCTGTGTTTCATGTTCTCCCTGTACACGCCCGGGTTCTTTCCAGGTACTCTGGCTTCCTCCCACAGTCCACATGCTTGTTAATTGGTCACCCTTAATTAGCCCTTAGGTGTGAATGTGAGCACGCCTGGTCATCTCTACATGTCAGCCCTGTGACTGACTGTCGCCCAGTCCAGGGTGTACTCTCGCCTTATGACCACTGGGATTGGCTCCAGCCCCCTTTGACCCCAAATAGAATAAATGGGCTAAATAATGGATGGAATAACTTTGGATAGTAACAAAGAGAGTTCTACACTTAAATATTGCTTTGTCAGCATTATCAAAAACTCCTACTAAAGTAGCCAACTTACATAAAAAGCATTAACAAACAAATTCAGTCTGAACTGTTTTTCTGAAGTTTTGGTTTGGGAAAGGTGTGACTAAAAAAGATCAGAGTACTACTTGATGACTGACCTTTCCAGTTTGTGGAATTAACACCGAAAATTATACAAACAGTAACAAAGACTGTAGTTCAGCCTGATAGCTACCTGGATAAAACAAAGAAAATAAAATACTGAACTTTCATGAACAACCTCACAGCTTTAGAAAGATTTCATTACATCAAAATCGTTCTATTCTTTTTTAACATTCATCAGTGCAATTATCTACATTAAACTTCAATAACCACAGAGTGTAAAGACTCTATAAGACAAAATAACAGCTGTGATGGCAATGCAAAAGCTTTCAAGTAAATATCAGAAAGGTTCTTATCAACAGAGATTTTTTTCGTGCAAATAATTTGCACAAAATTTGTATTTTTCGAAACCTGTAGCAAGTCAATGCAAGCTTCCACACCAGCAATGTAATTTCACCAGCTTAACTAACCTTTTTCAAAAACAAAGGGCCTAATTTGATGCTTTATAACTGAACACAACAATCCATCCAGGTGCTCTGCAAGCAATGCTGGCCCCGCCCCTTCCTGGTTGAAGATGTTCCATCTAAATGAATGGCAGTAAATGGTAAAGACAGGTTTTTATAATAAATAAACACATTTGGGTTTTGTTGTAATTTACATTCATGCTCTTGGTTTCTTGTTGACTGTGCTGTACAATTTAGATGAATCCTCAACAACCTCCTGACTTCTTGATCTAAAAAAAAACAATAAATAAAATTTAGAAATAGAAATGAAAAAGATTGTCGCAATATTAAGAACAAGCTGAAACATAACAGAGATGAAATGGTGACAGTAAAGCACTCCTTTAAAGCACGATAAAAAAACACAAACTCACTCTGGGAGGGAACAAGCACTTGTAATTTTGACCACAGAGTATTCCACCTCATCCTCTTCTTCCTCATTTTTGGTCTTTGGTCTGTTGAATTTAGCTTGTAAAATGTTGGAGTAGATAGGGTCTTCCTTGTTTCTTGAGAAGCTTACGGTGGCGTAACACAGTTCTCCCTGTTCCTCAGCTGGCTGTCTTCGTGCTGAAGCTGGTGGGTCATCATTAGCTGAGGCCATATTGAGCTGAGAAGTAAACAGAACATTACATAGGTAAATGAGTTTTCAGTGCATGCTGTTGAGTTGGTTTTATCCTCATCAGCTGGTTATTCTATGTACGGATGTGATTCAAGAACTAAGTCACGTGTTACAACTAAACACTTCATGCATGTCTAGAAAAAGCCCAAAGCCACATCCCTACAGCTTAGACTGTTCAGAATACCAGAACTATGAGTTTTGACACAATACTTGTTAAAACCAAACTATACTGATACCAGTTTTTAAAACCAAGACGACAAAAATGATCTCCTATACACCCAAAACTTCTGAATTTGGTTTAGTTATTTTTTCATATATGTGAGCTTCACTGGACGCACCAAAATTTGATGAACTTTTTATATCAATGACAGGCAAAAAACACAAAATAAAACACACATGGACTGATCTAAAATCAAATACTTCCTCTGTAAAAATAATAAACCAGAAGAAGTGTAAGCACTTACACTGCTCTGTCTGTAATTTCTAATTATGAGGTCACTGCATTGTATTTCTTTCATAATAGCCTGTAATGTCTGTGTTGTAATGTTCCTCTTAATATTTTGTAATGTCTGTATTGCACTAGTTGTCTGGCAGTGTTCCTGTCTTGTCTGTATCTTTGGTTGTGACCTCCTTGAAAATAACATGATTAATCTCTAGGGACTATCCCTTTAATACATTTTAATTTCATGAGTGCAGGGCCGTGAGGCTGTCATCAGTCTGCAGGTTGAGATAGAAAAGAAAACTTGTGAGGACAGGGAGATATCGCTGTCTCTCTCCTCTGCTCTCTTACACTAATATTAAAAAGTTCATCTTCATGAGATGCCAAAGAGACTTAATGAAAAGTATTTATTTGCTGGCAGGTGAATTAAACAGTAAATGAGGATAGAGGTTGTGATGAAGAGCATATAATCATAATACACACAATCCAAAGAGGGTTAACAAGCATTATTGTGTGAGTTTCATTTTAAATAACTAAAAATATAGGTCAAAATGAGTGATATGATACCAGAACTCCTGGTTATTACCTGTCCTTCATTGTCCAGCCTTCCTCCAGGCTTGTTGGTTTCTCCTGAGGATCTCTTTTTTCTGGAAACAAACATTATGACATAAGCAAATCATTAAATTCTTTTTTTTTAAATAGCTGACTAAATTTAAGCACAGTTTCTGGATAAAATACCATATAAATTGGTCTGCTCACCTTATCAACAGGAAGATGGAGAGGAGAATGATAACCAGGAAAATAACAGTGACCAATCCAGCAGTTACTGATTTCATTGACCCTAAGAAGCAGAGATCAAATTCAAATAATGCAATCAGAGAATACATTAGAATCATATGAGCAACTTATTTACAGTTTAAGAGTTTGTGGCATTGATGAGCACAGGTGAGAACAATCCAGCAGTTTAAGAACATGTCATGAATCCCACATGGTTTCACTTTGAAACTTTCTTAAGAACAAATCTCAGAGAAATCTTAGGAAGACATTGGTGAATGTGGCCCATTGATCTTTGGGCTTTTTAATCCATTCAGAATCATAGAAATTAACATTTGTGATCCTGTCATGAATCTATGTTTCCCTGCACCTCTGCTAACAGGTGTGTACTGTCACTGGCCTATTTCACTGAAGAGAATCAGTGTGTATTCAGGTTTGCTTACCAGAAACAACAACCAGATGTAAGGTAGAGTTATGGCGCCCTCTTGTGTTGTGAGCTTCACAGTAATAATTCCCACCATGTTCAGATCTAATGTCACTGATGATGAAGATCTGTCCTGATGCTACTGATGTTTCCTCATTAACCTTGTACCAGGTGTAATTAGCTGCTGGGTTAGCATCACTGCTACAGGTCAGATTTAGTGAAGTGCCCTCTACTATGGCAGCAGACGGACTCAGAGACACTGAAGGAAGTCGTGGGGTGTCTGGGAAAACATGAAAAGAAAAAGACAAAAACTCAGTTGTTGTTTCAAGTTTTGGAAAGTAGGACTTTGTAAGAAATCTGTTGAAGTTATTAAGAGATGTTTATACTTACACTGAACATCCACAGAGAATCCTTTGGAGGTCTTGTGACCATACTTGTTCTCAGACTTGCAGGAGTACATCCCACTGTCCTTGGACCGGATAGTGGTGAAAGAATAAGTGCCTTTTTGTCCCTGAGGTAATGTTTGGTTCTCCTTGTACCAGGTGTACTTAGCTGCTGGGTTAGCATCACTGCTACAGGTCAGATTTAGTGAAGTGCCCTCTACTATGGCAGCAGACGGACTCAGAGACACTGAAGGACGTCGTGGGGCGTCTGGGAGAACATGAAAAGAAAAGAAAGACAAAAGCTCAGTTTTTGTTTCAAGTTTTCCTGGTAGAACTTTGTAAAAGTAATCTGTTGAAGTTATTAAGGGATGTTTATACTCACACTGAACATCGATACAGAATCCTTTGGAGGTCTTGTGACCATACTTGTTCTCAGACTTGCAGGAGTACATCCCACTGTCCTTGGACCGGATAGTGGTGAAAGAATAAGTGCCTTTTTGTCCCTGAGGTAATGTTTGGTTCTCCTTGTACCAGGTGTACTTAGCTGCTGGGTTAGCATCACTGCTACAGGTCAGAGTCACTGAACTGCCCTCCATGATCTCATCCACAGGACTCACTGACACTGAGGGAAGCTTTGGAGCATCTGATTGACAACAAAAGAAAAATGCAAAACAACTGAAGTTAAAACCATTATATTCAAGAAAAGTCAGCCATGAGCTTGCAGAAATAATACTATTCTCTGAATAAATAACTATTATACTATAATACGAGAGCAGGTAACCAAAGCCAAAGTCTGCATTGTAAAACAGTGACAAAAACACAGAGGCTTTATGGGTAAAAAATAAAATACTTCAAAAGCTTTAACTTGTGTATGTTTGAGCCACCATTGTTTTGTGGCACTTTTTTTTTTAACCAAAAACTCACTTTGCATTTATTTTAACAGTGGATTAATTCAGACATTTTAGATTAAAAACAGGGATTGTAAATTTGTCTTTCACAATCAACTATACTTTTTAAAATAACCATCTGAAAAAAAAGCTACCACATCAAATTTAGCAACAGTGTGAGCTTCATGCATGACGCAGCTGTTTCTGTTTACAATTAATAACTTCTGTTGTTACTGGATGGACTTGAACTCCAGCTCTATGAGTGCATGTCCACTAATTGGCTTCATTAATGGTTTAATTATTAAGGTTAACTTCCCACCACATTAATATTCACCAGATTGCAGAAAAATAAGTGATCAATAAAATGTTCCAGGGCAGAGACCTGACCTCTGCACTGAGCTCTAGTAGGCCCCTCCAGGAATTCGCGATGTTGGATCGCAACTATTAACGCAAATTCAACCAATCCCCGTGAATTCTGCGAGACGCTGCAATTTTGTCCAATCACCGCGACTTTCCCGCAAATTTGACCAATCACCTTAGCCTCCTGTCGCCCACCCCTTCTACGTGATTTATACGTCATCATATTCATATTCACTTCCTTGTTGACGGTTGAGAAGATGAAGACACGTGCGACGTGAAACGCCCACATTTACCAACAAATATCACCGCCAAAGTTCGTGCAAGTCAGTGTCCAGATGTGTTACATGAAAGCGGAGGTAAACTATTCTGCACTGCCTGCAATACGGTGGTGGAACACAAACGGAAGTCGTCGCTCGACAGACACTTTTCAACCGCAAAACATGCAAGGAGAATGGCTGAAACTCGGAGTGGACAGACAAGACAAGGCACAATGACAAAGGCTGTTGCATCCAGAACAATAGCAGGAGCTGAAAGGGTCAAGGTAAGCGCGGGTGTACTCTTCATGGAAATATTAGTGCAGAAAAAATAACTATTGTGGAAGCATGCTTGTCTTTCTGTGTATCATGTATTGTGTGTGCGTGTGTGTGAGCGAGAGCGTGCGAGTGAAAGAGTTGAAAAACGAGCTCACATAAAAATCGTCACTTAACTTGGTGTTAATCTTTATTTTTACTCTTAGGTGTAAGATAGAATGTAACCCATGTTTAGCTGCTCTGTGTGTATCTGTCTCTGTGTGCCTGTCTGTGTGTCAGATGTCACTCGATGCAGAGCATTCTGTGTGAGGAATATCACGAATTAATCTTTTAGTGGCCATAGTAGGGTATTATTTTCTTAAACTCAACTTTTCAACAGTTTTATCACACGTCATTTTGACATAAATATGTGTCCCTCTTCAACAGATTTGTGAAGATTGGGTTGCAACATGCACTGCAGTCAATATTCCCCTCTATAAGAGTGCCCACCCTGCAATTAGGAGATTTTTAAAAGAAAAGGTAGTCAATGGAGGAGCCATCCCTGGATTTCATCAGCTTCAAGAAAAATACCTTGGAGCAGTTTACCAGAAAGAAAAAGAGGCACTCAAAACACATCTTGCACAAAAGCCTGTTGCTGTGATATTGTCAGACTCCAGATGTAGAGGGGAGATGTGTACTGAACATCCTCATTGCACCCCTGGAAAAGGATGAATCTGGGAGGATCCTGGCCTACCTTGCAGCCATTATCTTCCTAGAGGAGTGCAACCATTCTACCGTCTCTGTTTCTGTGGTCAAATGTCTGCAAGAATACTGCATTGCCAATGAGAATGTGATTGCATTTGATACAGACAATTCTGCGTACATGAAGAAAGCATATACAGCAGCACTGCAGTCTTTATTCCCAAACTCACTACACATTACGTGCATGGCACACATGATGAACCTCATCGGTGGTGCCTTTCGCAAGCCTTTTGACCAGCTGAACCTGTTTATGCTGAGCTTCTCACAGATGTTTTATCAAGCTGGCTCCCGCAAGAGAAGATTCCTTCAGTTCATGACTAAAAAACTCCCAGCTGGCAGAAAGGCAACCATGGCTCCAAATCCATGTGCTACAAGGTGGAACTCTTGGTTCAGTGCAGTGCAGTACCATTCAGAGCACTTTGGATTGTACAAGGAATTCATAGAGATGGAAATTAATGTAAGATTGTTTTTCCTATTTATTTTCAAAGTCTTTTAAATACCTAACATCCTATCTGACCCATGCTCATTTTAACTTTCATGCACACACAAACTCAAAATTATTTTTTCACAACAACCATGCCCAACAGTTTATTTGTGCTTTACTCTAGGCCAATGCATTAAAACTAATGCCAGTTTTGTTTTTATATTCACAGATTTGTGGCAGAAGCACACCACAGTCTGTGGAAAGGCTCCATGAAATGCTACAAAATGCAGACATGGCTCAAAGTCTGCAGGTCCAGATCAGCATCATGGCAGACAAGTGCAAAGTTATTGTTCAGCTTTTGGACGTTTTTCAGAATAGAAGGCCGATTACCACCAAGATTTTTGACTACCCTGAAGACCTGCAGATGAACTTTGCTGCAGACAAAGAGCTATAGTTTGAAGCCTGTAACAGCTACTTTGAAGGACTTGATCTCTCCTTTGCTATCAAGACACACATCCTCGGCATAGTGGAAAAGGCATACAACAATGCAGAAGAGAAACTCAGCAAGTACATGTCAGATGGACAACCTCCTATCAAATTCCTTGAGGAAGTCAGAGTGTTTGACCCACAGCACACTTCCTTTATGAGTGACAGTGTTTTTAGCTACAAACACATCCCAGGCTTCAGTGCTGTCCCCAAAGATGAGCTGGATGCCTACTTCGCCCGTCTAGGTCCAGCAGCACTCAGGGCCTCAGTGTGTGGAGTAGTTGATCTTGATGTGTTTTGGGATGGACTGCAGGAGAGACTCCCTGTGCTCAGTGTCTTGACGAAAAGATACAAAGATGTCATTATAAACTCAGCAGATGCTGAACGAAGCAACAGCATCTACAAGCTGGTGTTATCAAGCCGAAGGAGATCCATTTCAAACAGTAACCTCAAAGCTTTGGTCTTCTTGTACCACAACCAGCGACTTAACAGTGGAGCTTTTAAAAGAGACGAAATGGAGATAGATTCAGAAGAAGACATGGAGGGTATTTAGGTGGCTTTCTGTATTTTGTCTTTCAAGGGAGACATGGAGAATATTTAGGCAGCTTTCAGGTTTTTTTTTTCATCTTGAGAGGACATTGAGGACATTTAGGGGACTTTAAGGAAACGTTATGAAAGACATCAAAGATATTTAGGTATCTTTCAGGATTTTTCTCATTCACTGACTAACCCTCATTTGTGGTTTTTCATGACTTTGTGCTGAGTTAGTTAAGTTGTGAATTCTAACAAAATATGTTTGTTTTCAGCACCTGTTAGCATGGATGAATATTTCTGCTTGTACAAGCAGATATAGACCAAAGTTCTGACAATTCTTGGAATTCTGATGCACAATTCGTTTTCTGATGAGCACAAGCAAAATGTGAATTTCAGGGTTACTTTGCTTGTGTACTGTTTGATTCTGGTTCTATGAAATGAACTGATAGCACTTTTTGTTTTGCACTTTTTGTGTTGCACTTTCTTAAATAGAATCTTATACATCACTTGCAGATGTACTTATTTTTTTATCATCTATTTTTGTTTAGCATGTTCCTAAGGAACACGTTTGCCAGTGTTACTGACATTTTTTGGTGTTCTTTGCACTTGAAACACTTGTGGCTTTTTGCAAATAAAGTGTTTTTTTTTTTTTAAATCATTGCATCCGGGAGCTTTTTAAGGCTTAAAACTCAGAAAAGACCGTTCTGGCTAATTTGCAAATGTCCTTGTTCCTGTGGTGTTAATGAAAGAACCCTCAAATTATCGCAACTTTCACTGCAATTTTTTAGAAAAGCTGCTGCAAAATCAGGCATTTTAGGCCGCAATAATCACAAAAAAAGCCCACGAAATTCTGGAGGGACTGTCTAGTCCAGCTTTTTAGCCTGCTATTAAAGGTGCAGTATGTAATATTTACCCTAGTAGCATAACTATAACATTTATATGGGACATAATATTTACAAGTAAGCCTATCTAAATTCTCTAAATATATAAAATTGATCTCTTATTATTTAGTCACTTCTGTGGTACAGTGGAAACATGCAAGACGCAAAAATCCAAGATAGTGGAGCCCATGGAAGGGCTAAAACGTGTTTTTGATACACAGGTGGTTTAACACTAATTTAGAAATGCCTACAAAAATATTACACGCTGCATCTTTAAGGCAATCAACACAAAACAAAAAACATGGGAGCAGGAGGGAAAAGGAGTCATTCTATGAGGATAAAGATGGGACAGGATTACTGCTGTAGGAGTTTGATAGGAAGGGAGGAATGAAACACTCCTGTGTCACCCTCTTCTGTCTACTTGATTATGAAAATTGTTTGTTATAAGAGTTTGTACTTGGATTAAAGCTTTAGCAAGGAAAGCTGAAAGAGAAATGTTGTCTTGCTACGAGAAAAACTAGGAAGGACCAAGTACTGATCTTATAACTGTTGTGCTTACACTGGACATCTATAAATACAGGAGAGGAGTTGATCCATCCATACTGATTCTCAGATCTGCAGTAGTATGTCCCTCTGTCCTCAGGGCTGATGGTGGTGAAACCATAAAGGCCTTGTAGTCCCTGAGGTGCTGTTTGGTTCTCCTTGTACCAGGTGTACTTAGCTGCTGGGTTAGCAACACTGCTACAGGTCAGATTCACTGAACTGCCCCCCATAATCTCATCCACAGGACTCAGAGACACAGAGGGAAGTCTGGGAGCATCTGGAGAAGATGTGTTGGCAGGGTTAAGGTGTCATACCACCACAGCTATGGTAGTTAAATCACAAAGTATGAATAACCATGAGCAGCAGCATTTTAGATACTGAGTGTTGTCAAACTGATATTCAATAGTTTAAATCTTGTTCCAAACACTACAAAGAAAACTCCTCAGTTTTAATCTAGTGAATTGCAGCTACCTGTGAATGATAGCTGAGGAAAGCTGGTATACAAAATGTTCTTCCACAAAGACAGAAAAGATACTCACATTTGACATCAATAATGATGTGTGCAGATGTTCTCCGCCCCAGACTGTTCTCTGCTCTACACCTATACTCTCCTGCATCAGAGGACTGGATGGAGCTGAAGATGAGCTGTTGTTCACTGCTGAAAGGTTCAAAGTCTTGGCGTCCGTTCCTCTTGAACCAGGTGATATTAGCGGCTGGGTTAGCATCGGTGCTGCAGGTCAGTGTCACAGAGGAGCTCTCCACTATCTCACCAGTGGGGTTCAAAACTACAGAGGGAACTTTGGGAGAATCTGAGGAAGAAACTGACGTGTGTCACTCAGCAGTCATGTTTGTTGTTTTGTGGTCAGTATTTTTGTCACAGCTTTATGATGCTTACTATGGAGGTAGAAATGTCTATTTCATATTAAGTCATAACAGCAAAGTCTCCTCTGAGTCAATTCAAGATACTTGGGCCCTACAAAAGGAATAGTGCTCAGTGAAGAAATCCCTCATCTATTACTATTTGCCTCCTCAACTCAACTGTGCAGACTGATGGGTAGCAAGAAACCAGCACTTCACCAGGGCTCTGAAGTGGGAACCCTCCTTCGTCTGTGTTTTGTCCAGTTAGTACCACAACACCTCCAGAGGGCTGAACAGTGATCTCCAGAGCCACCACCCTCAATGCTAGCTCTCACCACCCACCATTAACCTGGCATGCTAGATGGATGTGTTTCACACATCCATCTGGTAAAACACTTCTACATAGCATTTGGGAAAGGGCAGAGCCTTTAAAAAAAAAACTCAGAGGGTGACTGGATGAACGTTTTGTTTGTCACATCACAATCAGAGCAACAAAACGTGACAGCCGCTAACCGAGCTGTGTCCCACCCAAAGAGTAAACCTCATAGAAACCTGCATAAAACAAACTATTGCAACTGTAGACATGTCAGCACATGACTTTTGTTGTTGTTGAAAAGAAAACAACTCAATGCTGTTCTTTGTTCTTCTTGTAACGAAGAAGTGTTGTCAAGTTCTGATAAAACGCGCTTTAGCAGCATCCACGCTAATGTCTTACACCAAAATTGCACCGTCCTCTTGTTGCTGCTGGCTTACGTCACAACTCCACTGTGCCTGAAAGTACTGCCCCTCTGCACTGATTGGTCCTGTCACTTTCTAAACCGACCCAAATGGTTCAGACAGGAGCTTTGCAGGGTTAACCCACCATGCCAACACAAACACTTATCTTTCCTACCTTTCTACCTGGCCCACACAGCCTGAACAGCAATCCTACCCTCAACAGACCCAGGCTCTGTACATGCAAGCTCCAGGTAGTGACTGTATAAATACTTCCTGCATTTAAATTTTAATCTTTTATGTTTCAGATTACTTTCAGTTAGCTTTAAGTCCAATTTTGCTGTAGTGTGTGTGTGTAGGTGTGTTTTTGCCATGAAAGTCGACTTAACTCACACACTGATGGAGAGGGAAATCTCTCATGTCCTTCTAAAGCACAGGAGATCTTATTGTCAAGATAATAACTGATTTTAGTTGTAGCTGTTCTCTTCCAGGTAACTTTCTGTCCGTTCCTGAACCAGACATATGAAAGATCCGCTTCACTGCAGCTGCTGTAACATCTCAGCTCTGCCTCTGTGTAAAACCGGTGGGTTGTTATCTTCATCACCTGCACCTGTAAAGCTAGATACAAGGAAAACAAACACTGCTGTTATTAGTGCTAAAAATAAAAAAGATGGTAGAAACACATCATTGCAACAGCTCTAATGTTTATTAGTAAAATCTAGCACACCAAGGACCTGTGTCCTTGTAACCTTAAAGAGCAGAAATAAAGTGTTTGTGCAGCGAATTTAAAAAAAAAACACCTGGGTCTTTATTTCTGACAACGGCTTAAGTCGAATTATGAGTGTTGCTTCTATATATTTTCGAGCCTTGTCTTTTACATTTGTATGAGATTGTTTTTAAACAAGATCATGGTCCTGAGTCCACTGCCTTCATTCTTTATTGGGATATATTTAAAGTGGAGTGGTCTCCTCTCAGTCCACCAGCTGTATGATGGGATGTCAGTGTCTGCACAACACAGTCTGAGGGAAATGTGAATTTAATCCCCTTATCCTGGCACACAGAGCCACATCAGTTACATCATGCTTTGTTTTTAGTCCTGTTTCATTAATATCCTGTTTTATTTTGTAGAGACCTTTCCTTGGAGCTGCTCCACAAGTTAAGCTCAACATAGCCATGCTTCCTACAGTATTAGAGATATCAGGTACCATATGCTGAATATGAACCTTCTCTGTTAATGAAGGCTTTCAGATTGAATTGTGGGCTTTCTCACATAAAAGCAGACATTAAATGTGATGCTTCTTCTGCAAAGGACAAACAATCACAGCCTGCCTGATTCTGTCTGATTAAAGTGATGAAAAGGTAATTAATTAGAAAATAAGGCTGTTAAATGATTTCATATTTTATTCACAAATCATCTCAAAATTTCTAATGTAGACAGAATAATCTACTTAGAGTCACATTTTGAAATTGTAACATGTTCTTTGCAGTCATGTGATTTTGATGACTCGCCAGGAGGACAGGAAGTGGGGGAGAACGAATAATAAAAAAATGGATGAAACGTTACACTAAACAGCTCTACATACATTGAGTACGATCCCTACACTTTACAAATAAAGTGTTTTTTTCTACAGTTTAACAGCTTAACCTGGCATGGAGGAAATGTAAATATAAATTATTCTGCAGACAGCCACTTGTATGAAAACTTTGGCCCATCTTTGAGAAAAACTGAGTGTAGACACAAACCCAACATGTACTAACTTAAACAGTTGATATATAAACTAATAGTGACAGACCAAAATCAATATTTCCAGTATTCTTAATGAACTGTGGTTGTGTTTCTGCGTTGGTCATCTGTACCTGTTACAGTCAGAGTTGTACCAGGTAAACTGGTCCCCCATCCAGAGCTTCCTGCTGTAAATGTGAAACGATAGACGGCTGAATCGCTCTCTCTCAGCTCAGAGATTCTCAGGGTGGTGTCTCTCCAAGACTCAGTGACCTGAACACGATTTACATACTGGGAATCTTCTCTGAGGTCTTTAGGTCGTAGGTCATGTTGCCCCTGCTGACTTTGATCAGATCTGAACCAGAATTTTGACCTGATGCTTTCATAACTTCTGTAAGAACAAGAGATGTCCACTGATGAGCCTCTGGAGGCGCAGATGGTTCTGTGAGTGTATTTCACTTTGTTACAGGAAGAATCATAGTAACCTGAAAGATACAAAAAGACCATTTAAAATCAAAGTTGGTTAGAATAAAAATGCTTCAGCAACATTAAAAATACAGAACAATACTTCATCTGTCAGATGCTGTTATGTTTGTGGCAGATGGTGAAGTAAACTCACAGTACAGAGGAGAGGGGAAATCCTCATAGCCTTTCAAAGCACAGGAGTAGCTGTCTGCATGAACATAACTGTCTGAATAAGAAGATTCTTCTGCAGAGATTTTGTGTCCATTCTTGTACCAGACATAGGAGACATGATGAGGTGAAAGACAACGGCTGAGACATTTCAGTTCTAGCTTGGACCATGAATAAGTTCCCTGCACCTGAAGATCTGGATGAGGAGAAATAAGATTATTTTACACAACACTGTCAACAGTCAAAAATATACAAAACTGCAGGTTTGTTTTGTTGTTATAATGAACACAGAAATCACATTACCTGTGACAGACAAAATGACTCCAGGGTTTCCTGTAAATCTGACACCAGCTTGGTTTGTTATGAATCTGAACTTGTACGTAGCTGAGTCTCTCTTCTCTACGTTAGTGATTCTCAGAGTGCAGCGTTTCCATCCACAACTGTACGTCACACGTCCTGTGTACTGTGAGTCTGTTCTCACATCAACAGGTTCATTATTCTGTGTTTTAGTAAACCAGAATGATTCAGTAACTCTATAATAGCCAGGATATGGATATGTGTAGGTGCAGCTTAGTTCCACTGTTGATCCTTCTAAGGCACAGACTTCAGTTTGTGAATAAGTCACTCCCCAGCCATTCTGACTCTGGACCACTAAAACACAGAGAACAGATGGAACTACAGTTAGAAACATGAAAACATCTGGAGTTTCATTCATAGTGGAGATGCTAACAGTACTGGTACTCTTAAAAATGTTTGAAAATGTATCAGAAATAAAAAACTGGATGAGGCTGCACGGTGGAGCAGGGGTTAGTGCTGTTGCTTCACAGTTCGCTTCCCGGTCAGGGAAGCTTGCATGTTCTCTCCGTGCATGCGTGGGTTCTCTCTGGGTACTCCCACCACCAAACACATGCTTGTTGGGTTAATTGATCACTCTGAATTGGCCGTAGGTGTGAGAGTGAGCGTGCCTGCTTGTCTGTCTCTATATGTCAGCGACCAGTCCAGGGTGTACCCCGCCTCTCGCCCAATGATGTCCCCGGTCTAGGGGAACCTAGACATAGCATGATTTTACTCAGACTTCACCCACTCCCAAGAAAGCTTGAGTTAACATAAATTAACAACAATTTAAAGGTTTGAAATCTTAAAGGTCACACAAGATGTTAAGTTTAACAAATTGAGGGCGTTACCACACACTTCTATGACTTTCCTAAATACTCACTTAACTCTCAGAATACTACACACAGAGCAAACAACACACAGGCTGCAGCAGCAGGTATTTGTAGACTTGCTGGAGTCTCTTAGGTGGCTGCAAACTCTGCAGCAGCCAATCAGCCTCAGCACCAGGACCTAATCTCACACACACACACAACCACACACACCCACACACACACCATTTCACACCAACCGACACAGACACACTCACTCTCTGCAGGAGAGGAGGCAAAGTTGCATTTACAAACACTACAAAAATATGACCATGGATCATCACACTCCACACAGGATCTCTGGAGATCAGGTTCTTGCTCTCCTCTCTTTCTGAGGACCTTCTCCCCCCTATTCCTCAGTCTGGTCAGATGACCAGATCTTGGAAGAGTCCTGTTTGTGCCAAACTTCCTCCATTTCAGAATCATGGAGGCCACTGTGCTCTTGGGAACCTTCAGTGAAACCGAATTTTTTTGCAGCCTTCTCCAAATCTGTGCCTGTCTGCTATAGAGAGGTGTGAGCCTTTAGAATCACATCCAATCAGTTTAATTTAGCACAGGTGGACTCCAGTCAAGGTGTAGAAACATCTCAGCAAAGATCAGAGAATCACAGTGTTGTTGTAAAGGGTCTGAATACTTATGTCAATGTGATATTTCAGTTTTTTAATACATTTGCAAAATAAATAAACTCTGAACTTTGTCATGATGAGGTATTAAGTGTAGATTTATGAGTTTTTGACTGTAGCATCAGGATGCAACAAAAGAAAATTGAAAAAAAAGAGAAGAGGGTCTGAATGTTGCCTCTGACTAAAACTAAGACTATGTCTAAAATAGCTGCTGAAGTTAACACTGCATTGAATATGAACATGAAAACAGCTTATTGAGAGTCTAGGCGTTTTCTCACATTCAGTCTGGTGTCTAAATGTGCTGAGGATTTAAAAAAACTGTGAAACCATTTTGTCGAGATGATAAGGACACTGATCCGTCAAAAGTTAAGTTCTTTTTTAGTTGTTGTTTTTCTCTAATAAAGGAAATGTTGTAACTTTAAATTACTGAATCTTTTAAATGCCTCACTTACCGCACCAGTCATAAAAACCCACTCTTACTGTACAATGATAAAAACGCTTTTCATTTTTATAAAAATAGATGTCTGAAAACTTTTAGCTCACTAAAAATGTGGAAACATGACACAAAAACACACTTCAGAAAAAAATCAATCACTGCACACATGAAGAACACACACAGATCTACTCCTATTCTGTTACATTTGTGATTAAAAACTATACTTCTACTCCATTACATTGGGCATGCACTGGTCTCTACTTTTACTTGTCTATCATTTTTCATGACGTATTTTTTACACTCAGCTGAGCTCTCACAGCAGCGTGAGGTAAAATCCTCAGCACCAAGACTCTTTGCCTTTCAAACGACGAGGAACAAAAACCACATAATGCACTGTTTACTGTGTCTACCTAAAACAGTGGAAATCTCAAGCTTCAAAAATAGCACATCAAATCTAAAAAAGTACGTTATGGTAAGTAGGCTAAACAAGCTAACGACTGCACTGCTAGTTAGCTAAACGTGTAAATTCAAATCTGTTTTAACTTGCAGACTGCAAAGACACAGCTGTGTCAGTGATAAATGATGTCACGTGTCCAACCACCTATGAAACTCTGCCACAAATGTGATTTTACACACCATTATTAAACATTACATCATAGAAGATACTATTATTGTGAGACAGTCTGAATGTTGCTCCTGACTAAAACTAAGACGTCTAAAATAGCTGCCAAAGTTAACACTGCATTAAATGGGAACGTGAAAACAGCTTAGTGACAGTCTGTTTCCTCACCTTTCAGTCTGGTGTCTAAATGTGCTGGTGATTAAAAAAAGGCTGTGAAACCATTTTGTCTCAAGATGATAAGGGCACTGGTGTGTTAAAAGTGTGGTTCCTGTTTCAGTGCTTATTTTTCTCGAATGAAGGAAATACAGTAACTTTCATCTATTTAACATTAATATTAAAAAAAGATGTTTGAAAACTTTAAACTCACTAAGATGTGGAAACATGATGATAAAAAAACACACTTCAGAGAAAATAAATCACTGCACACATGAAGAACACACACAGATCTACTAAAGCTCTCATTCTGAGCCTTCACTTCTAAAACGCACACAAACACTTCAATTCTGCTCTGAATGAATGATTGAATACAGTACCTGGCACAGAGAGAAGAAAGATAACCAGTCCAGTCACTGCTGCTCTCACAGTCATGGCTGCTCCTCTTCTCCCTGTTTGACTGCAGAAATACAGAATAAGACACTGGCAGAAGGACTGAACATGACCTGAGTCAATAAATAATCACATCAATAACTAAGTCTACTTACAACAGGGAGGAGATGTTTACTCTGCAGCAAATGTTCCTCTGTGGTCATCAGAAGGCAGAAGTCAAGCTGTTAAAGTGAACCACTTCCTTCCTCTTTCACACTGTTGACTGATAATGAGACGCTGCAGGACCTACAAGGCTTGATCTTCATGGTCGCCCTCTTGAGATTCTTACTGAGCCCCTCTAGTAGCTTTGTTGTACATGGGACTGTTGTGGTCATTCCTGTCCTGGTTGGTGAAAGGTGCATCCCATCCTGCCATCATTTTCCTCCTAAAGCCAATCTGGAAGCTCTAATAATAACGTCATCACCACTGTGAATGCTAGCAGGGCAGATAGTGCATCCTGCCATTAGATCAGTCACCACTGTTTGCTGGTAGGGCTTTTTGGTGGGACATATGGAGAGGAGAGAGTAGGGTAGACAGAAGAGAGACATTTACTTGATGCACTGAGGACTGGAGATGCCACATGGCTCTTGCTCTTCTGACTGAGCTAAAATATAAAAGTCCGGCCCTTCCCAAACGTTTTCTATGGGACCTTTCCCACATGAATGTCAAATATACTCATGCATATGAGTCGATCTGGCGTGTCAGGTTTGCTGTTCCCTGCTGACAGGGCTTTAAGTTTCAACTTTAGTGTCCTTCAGTTCTCAAACTGTAATTAGTTGAGTCCAAGCAATTCAATTTTTTATTCGGCTTTTAGAGAGTTTTGATACATTTTTGGCTGAGATTTGAAAAATAAAGTTTTTTTAGAACCATCCCCTAGCTTCTGCTTGGAATTTGTCTCTAAAACTGCTGGAGTAACCGCACACACTTTCTGGGATTTAAATTGTTTTTCCTGTTCTTAGTGGAATATTGAAGATGCACCTAGGCCCCCCTAGGTGAGTTTCTAGAATCAGCATGGCTCAATCTCTCACTTCAACTACTGAAATACATCCATAACAATGCACACATAAAAAGAGGGGATGGTTAGAGCGGTAGAGATAACTTGATGCTCTGGGGCAGGAAACCACAAACCCAGACACTTCTGCATGCATGAGTGAGTGAGGAAAATAGCTGCAGACATGAGTCAGACAAGTTTCAATGTTCTTTGTAACTTTTTAAATCTCACTATCTATCCTGGAGCTTGCATACCCCCCCGGGGTTCAAGTCAGGCCACTGTGATGGCCGCTGTAGAATCTTCCAGGATTTCCTCTGCAACCAAGCCTTGGTGGAATCTGAGGTATGCTTGGGATCATGGTCCTGTTGGAAGGTCCAATGATGCCCAAGCTTCCTCACAGACAGCATGACGTTTCTTCCTAGATTTCAAGAAACTTTGATGATTCTGTTACGAGATTCAGGATAAAATACTGAGTATTGAAAAGTTAGAAGGACTGTTTTAATCCTGTCTGACTTCAATCTGCAGCTCCTCACTCACTCGTATCTGCTGTAGTGTTAGGGCTTGTGGTTTCCTGCACCTAGCAGGCAGCAAGAACTCTGAGCTTCAACATGACTCTACATCTCTAAGCCCCTCCCTTTAGTGTGTAAGAATGAATCTGCTGGATGTTAGAAAGAACAGAGAGAGAAGCCATTTCAACCCTTGAGATTCACCTACGGGGGCTTTGTGTGGTTGGAAGAAAAAACCCTCCAGCGATGAATTTACATCCACAATAATTCCACAAAAACCAGACAAAATTTAAATCCTCAAAAGCGTGTAAAATTAATCCATTAGTTTTGTTGATAAAATGCAACCAAGAACTAAAATTGGGGTTTAAAAAACCTTTATTTTGACAAAGCTTCAGCAAAAATACATACCAAAATTTCTGTAGAAATTCAAAAATAAAACCTGAGTTGATTAGACTCAGCAAATTTCATTGAGGAGTACAGGCATCAACAGCAAAGAAATAATGGATTATATAAAAAAATTTAAATGATTACATGAATGAAAAAGATTTCAAAGTCAATTTAAAGCAAAAACAAAACACACTGGTTCAACATGAGAATAAAGGTACCAAAAATTCAAAATGGTTAAAAACTCACAAGTTGAAACCACAAAAGATAGCTTCTGGTTTAATTTAAATCTCCATCTTGGACCATAAACTGTTTATCCTGATTGGCTGATGCTACCTTCGGTGAGCAAAATACCAGCATGGGTCTCCCTGACTTTTAATAGCCGTTGGGTAGTACTTGTTAGCTTCTGTTCATCCCCTCTTTTGTAGAGGGGTTTCCTTTCCACTCACAAGTAGTAACGACCCTTAACTGGTTTGTTCTCCGATAGGAGTTATCACTGAAGAAGGTCTCAGGACCTAAGAACAGGTACATGCCAATCAGAGCCTATGGTTGGACTCTGTGCGAGAGCCCCGACAGGAAATTTGAGGCCTTTTTATTAGGTACGCTAGGTCTCCACCCGTACTGCGACTTCCAAGAAAAGTAATCTTAGAAACCAGACTTTAGGGAAAACTTCATGTTGAATCTAAGTTTAGAATTGAGAAGGTCACTATAGTTTACCGGAAGTCAAAGTTCATCCAGAAGGTCACCTGCTGAGGTAAAAGAAGTTCACCCAAAGCAAAAAACCCCTTGCTGTGCTTAGAAATTCACCAAAAGGTCTCTTGTGGTTTCACATCGACTTGTCTCCATCATGTTTACATAGAGGTGCTTGCATCGTCAAGAAGCTCTTCACACCTCTGCGAGTCGCGTTTTCTTTTTTTTGTTTTTCATTTCTTTAATTTTTTAAAGCAGATAACCTTTGCATAGCCTTCCACTGCCACAGAACAATAGAGAGAGAAAAAACAACTTAAAACCACATACAAAGAAACCCGCCTGTTGCTAGGGCAGATTTCTGACGTCATACTCTGTTATATCACTTTAGGATAAATGTTTAACAAGCCTCAAAAAAGGAGCAACAATTCCACCTGGCCTTCCACACGCTGCAGGTTTCCAGTGCCAGAGGATGCAAAGACTCAGAGCATCACTGAGCCACCGCCATGCTTAACTGTGGGCACAGTCTTCTTTTCATCAATGCTTCATTCTTCTTCCTCCAGACATACCACTGATCCAATGTGCCAAAAAGTTCCAGTTTTGTTTCATCGTTCCACAGAACAGAATCCTCAAACCTCTGTGGCTTAGTTCTATGATTTTGAGCAGACTGGAGATGACTTTTCTTGGGTTCTGGGTCAGTAGTGGTGCACGTCTAGGAGTTCTGGCATGGTAGTCGTCTATGTTCAGTACTTGTCTTTCTGTACTCACTCAAACCTCAGTCCCTGTTGCCACCAGGTTTTGCTGGAGGTCTTTAGCAGTCACTCAAGGGTTTTTCACAACCTGCCTTCTCAGATATCTGGCTTCAGCCTTTGATAGCTTCCTTTTTCTCCCCGTCCAGGTAGTGGAACCACAGTTCCTGTAACTTTGAACTAGTGAACTCTGCTTCCAACAGTGTCTCTAGAACATTCAGGGCCTTTGCTATCTTTTTATATCCTTGTTTGTGAAGGCCAGTCAGCTCTTGTCTGAACTTTCTGGACCATTCTTTTCAATTAAACATATTTCTAACATGCAGTCAAGTGTGATACTCCCAAACCCCTCACAGTTCAGGTATTTCATGTTCCAGCTCAAGCAGACCTGTTGCAGCTAGTGAAGCCCTTGATTAGCTGCATCAGGTGTTCTTGAAACAACACTGGTTTTGCATTTTGTATGCCTCTTTTATGACTTATGAGGAAGACACAAAATTCTATGAAACCCATAATCTTAGAAGCATTTATTTTCCTTATAATGTGAAGAGAAATATTGAACATTAGACTTCTGATGCACCAAATCACACAGAAGGAACTCATGTGATCAGAAATATAAACTACCTTTATGTCAGCTTGTGTTGCTCTTTGGAATTTTGTGGTGTCTGTGAAAAAAAAAATGTTGAAGTTAAAAAAAAGACAAAAACACAGCCTCAAAATACAATAAGAATGCTTTATCAAACTTTACCATAGTAGATGCCTCCATCACTTTGGTATGATCTTTGTGCCCACTGCTCTGTTTGGATACCAAGTTAAACCACCGGCCAAAGGGAAAATCAGAGGAAGCTTGGTTCTTCCTTGCAGCTCCTGTTGAAACAGAATGACTCTTAATTAATGGACAGGAACAGGAAGTATCCTTGTTTTATTTAGTTAAGCTATGAACACGTTCTTCTTATCTGCTTGACACTTTGTCTGAAAAGTGTCTTAAGCGGGGTACACACATAAGGATCTAAATCTTAAGAGATTTTTTATCTGTTAGAGACACAAATACTGGTGCTGTAAAAAATTAGGAATATAATTTATTAATTAACCACTTTATTTCCCAAATACCAAACAATGTGTCCTAACAGAATACAAGCCCTGGCTATTGTTTTGCATTGTGCAACATCAAATGGGACATTTAGTCCTTCATTTTTTAACTGGGGAGAGACAAATATTTAATTAATTGGTCTCTAATGGTGCCACCGTTCCACCTGCGGCTTATAGTCCAGTGCGGCTTGTATATGTACACATTTGTTTTTTTCCCTAAATTTAGCTGGTGCAGCTTATATTCAGGTGCGCTTTATAGTCCGGAAATTACGGTAAATATCTTTGTCTCTTTGCCTCTGTGTTAATGTAACCCACCTTTTTTCTCCTTTAGTTTTGGTGTTTGGTTTGTTCAAAGTAACAAAAGCACTTCTTCTACATACACCACAGTATACCTTTTGGTTAAATGGAACATAAAATCTCAGCCCTTTAAATAGGGGATTAAAAAAACAATATTATCAAAGTAAACTGACAATCCTCTGTCAAATAAAAATAAAATTCAACCAAAAATGTTCCTTTTCCTTTGTTTTTGACTCAGTCTATATTTTTATTTGAGCTACCCGACTATTACACTGATGGCTGTCCATCCTGATGTCTGATGATGATGGCAGATGAAGCAGAAGGGATGAGATGAGAAGAAATGCTGATGACCGGGGACCAAGATACAGATGTGGAGAAATGAGATGAATGAAGATGAAGACCGGGGACAGTAGGATGGCAGGGACTCCAACCTCAACTGTTCAGAATAATTTCACACCAAAGAAAAAACCTGGCCTGCACAAGACGTGCAGAAAGTCACTTCAATTGTCCATTTTTATCTATAAATTCCTCTTTTTGCAAAGTTAACAATCATACTTAATTCACAAAATTCAGTACACTTCACAACATTAATTATTCACACAAGGAATGATAAACTTGTTTTAACATGTCCATTTTTAACAGCTGAGCTCAATTTTAACACATTTACAACCATCTGTATCATGTTAATATCATTTAACATCATGAATTATCAACAAAACAAAAAGCATAACCGGTAATGTATTCTCCTTTTTGAATAAAATCTTAGTCTTAGCTCATCCTGACTGTTTTTAAACATATTCAAGCTAAAATCAACTATGAAGCTGGCACATTGTTGATGCTAACATGCAGGTTTGCTATTTTTTCTCACTCACCGGGAAAATCAGTATGAGGACAAGCAAAGAACTCCTCCGTGAGGCGTAGTGTTTCACTCCTTTTTAACGTTTCTCTTAACTTGCAGGGCTGCCAAAGGTTTCTCCTGACTGAAATAAACAGTATATCACTTTTTTTAAAATCTTAACATCTCTCTACAGTAGTCTTTTTGTCAAAGAGTCCAGCACATGCACATGCTGCTCTCTCATCAAGCTAAGGAACAGTGAAACTTAAGAGATACACACTCATCCTCTTTACCAGGTTACACCAGCAGGGGGTGCTGTGCTCTCTATATACACAAAAGTATTTATTCTAAAAAGGTCCAATTTTTACTTTAACTCATCTTAAAACTGTTTTGATATAAAAGAAAATATATAAACCATGACTTTTAACAGTTTTAAACTCCATTTGAGTGTTTTTTTTAATCATCTTTTAATGAAATTTAAGACTTTTAATGCTTTTTATCTGTGTTACTCAAGGGAAATACATTTCAACCGATGTTTAAGGTGTGCCCTGATTACCTGGGCTACATTAACATAAATCACAGCACAACTCTTCAAGCACAGACATGAAAATAATTAATCCTACACCAGCTCATTTCTTACACAAGCAAACAAGCTCTGTTAGGGTAAAAAATGGTAGAGCACTTCATGCTGCTGAGTTCATGGGTTGTCAGGACACCTTAATAAGAATCAATGTAATCAAGATTTCTTTGTTGCTGACACTTGATTGTGCTGCACACTGTTAGGACACGGTATACCATTTCACACTCCTGTCTTTTCTATATTTTGGACTCCAAAAAGACAGCAAAGTCTCTGTACTTTGTCTATCAGTTCTCTCCTGCTTCCAATACAATGCTTTGGTTTCTCTGTTAGTTTACCCACGTATCAGCTACCCACAAACCGAGTCTTCTTGTGTGTTTCTTGTGTTTTTACTCACAGACACCACCTTTTGGCACAGTCATGCAGCAAATCTAACTCCTCACAGGTTAACAACAGCTGTGTAAATAATGGTACAGCTCAGAAAAATACAACAGCACTGTCAGTTTGAACATACTAAAAATAATAAGCATGGTACAAAAATACTGAATAACCTGCACATAAAATAGTGTAGGGGGCCTGATTATAATTTAGGTTAACGTGAAATTTCATCCATAATGAAAGAAAAATGTTTCAGTTGACCTCTCACACATAAATTATAATTTATTGAATTTACATTACAGTCCTGATCCAACTAGGTGGTCGGTCAGGGGGTCAAAGTATAATCCGTTTTTCTGTCAAAACCAATAAACGAAAAAGGAAAAATGGTGCCCTTTTTCCTTTTCAACCACAAATGAAAAAAAGTTTTCTTTCTGAACAAAAAATGAAAAACCAAAAACCAAAATCAAATAACAGCCCGAAATTGGTTTTTGGATTTTCCCTTTTTTGTACTCAAGTACGATTGTCTCCCCTCCCTTCTCCCCCCGCTGGCCTACACTCACAAACTTCAAGCATACGGTACTGCGATTTTCTACGCTACCTAACCCTGTGCTCCTTGCATACATTTGCGTGCTTGTGCTCATGCATGAAGCGTACTGTACCCCCCATACACCTCCTCCAAGCGTACCGTACCAGCGAAGTGAAACCGTACTAAAGGCGTCAGTCGTACTTGGGTACAGTACAGATTGCCTAGTGTGAGTGCGCCCAGGAGGTGTACTGGAGTATGGTATGCTTCATGCATGAGCATGCGAACCTACACAAGGAGCACAGGGTTAGGTAGCACAGACAACCTTGGTACGGTGCGCTTGGAGTAGTGTGAGCACAGGCCAGAGGGGGAGAAGGGAGGGGGGACAATCGTACTTGAGTAAGGTATGGAACAACTGGCCCTGGTGTGAGTGCGCCCTGAGTAAGTTGGTAGTGTAGTGAAATGATATAATTGATAATAATGTATCAAAGCCTCAAAAATTTTGTCTTCCTTTCACCTTCAGCTGATTCCATCCAGCATTTACTTTGTCATGGATTCTGGTGATGTTGTGCTGCCCGGCCCCACTGGCTACATAGATGACGTTTACTTAGGTCAACGATGTGAGGTCTGTGGGGATGAGGAACGTCCCATTTCACAAGTACTTCCTGGTAGGGCTACAACTAATGATTATTTTTTATTGTTGATTAATCATTTAGTTATTTTCTTTAATTGATTAGTTCTTCATTTTATAAAATGGTGAGAAATGTCAGAGTTTCTCAAAAACCCAAGATCACATCCTCAAATGTCTTGTTTGTCCAGAACTAAAAGTAATTTCCTAGTTTAAGAATAATCGTTTAAAATTGTTTCAGCACCTCCTGCAAGACAGCCTGGAGCATTAGGGTTCAGTTTTACTGCAAGGCCTTCTGCTTCCACTGCAGGACCCCCTCCACCCTCACGTCCAAGCAAGACTTTTCACCAGGTATGAAACCAAATAATCTTTTTACTTTTATTTACAAAAACATGACAGAAATGTCCTGCCAAGCTGCTGATAAAAGCCTTTCAAGAATAATAAGTAAAGACACTTAATCCAGTCTGTGTGTGTCTCTCTCCCCCCTCTCTGTTGTTTTCTTGAAAAGAACATAATACTAGGAAGGGTGGATAGAGGAAGCCATAGCCTAGATGGCTCTTCCTTGTATGTTGAGTTTGTCCAGCAGGAAACAACCATAGCTCACATGGCTGATAAAGTGAAACAGGAGCTGAGGATGGAGGAAATGATTATCCTCTGTGATGGCCAAAGGAACAAGCTGGTGGAGTCCAGCGGGACAACTATGTTTTAGTATGTACAAAGTTTATCAGCCATCCTGACTTGATAGAAGGCCTTGTTGCACAGATTTTTTGGAAGGAACTGAAGGAACTCTTTTTTGATTAGTTGCATGGTAAGATAATGATTTTTGTTGACTAAAAAAATCTGTACAATTACCAGATGCAGATTAGCTAGCCTCATATGTAAACTCATCTGTTGGAAGCAAGATGAGGTTTCATCTTTTAGCCATAGCAAAAACATTATAGTTATTCAAAAGGGGTCCATTTAATTTGTAGGAGCAGTAAGATTTTTTTCTCTTTGATTTTAATATTATCCCTCGTTGAAAGGGGACCATCCAAATTAATGGCAAAAAATTAATTAATTATCAGTCTTCAATCAGAGTTCATTCACTGAAGCAGGGATCAGAACTTTCTTTCAACAAAGAAACATACCAAAAACAAACAGTGATACCTTAAACAGGATCACGGAGGGGCGTGTTTTAGGCTGACTTGTTGCGAGCATCGAATGTCTTGTAACCTTGAGTTGAAAGTTTAAGAATAAAAGTACATTTTTCATCATTATCAAAGTGAAGTTTGTCTCACACTTTGTAAAGATTTGAATTGCTTGAACATAGAATAAGTTTGTGGATTATCTGAACGGCTTCAAACATGCAACACAGTATTTTAAAACATGTCGACTTTGACTACAAAATTTTATCTAATTTTTGTCTCTGGTTACACACAAGGTATGGAACTACCTCATAGAGATGACTGACTTACTGTCCCTTGTTGCCCAATGAAAGATTTCCAGGGTTCAGGCTCTCTTTTGCATTATTTTTTCTTGTGACTGACCTTTGTAAATAGCCAGACTATTAATCAAAGTCATCAACAATTCTGTTATGTTGCTGTTGCGCATTATAAAAGAAAGTGCACAGCAGACAAGGCGGCAAAACAAAGATCTTAAAAAATATCAGCTCATTGTAATACTAATTATTTTACTTGCTTATAAATCAGAGGGATGGGGTGGAGTCAAAGTTAAAGCTCTCTAGTTAATACGCTAAGCTTGGAGTGCAATGGCTAATTTTAGTACTTGGAAAATCCAAACCATAATAGACTGAAACAGTCTTTTTGCTTGAAAAAAAAGTGGTCAAGACATGTAACAAGTTTGTTATACTGGTAAAGAAACCACACACAGATTCTCTGTAGGCTCTTTATATACCAGCTGTCTGTTGGAAAACAAACAATCAAATTTGTGTCTTTTCTGTAGGTCTGGCATTCTGGAAACAGAATGCCAGGAAGATTGTCGCTCTCTCTGTGAGCGCTTATGAGGAGCTGCAAAGGAGAAAGAAGAGGAGGAGTGGGTAAGAAGTATTTCATTTATCCAAAACAACTAAGTACCTCAGATAATCTAAATACCGTTGTAAACATCTGCATGTTTGAGTGGAGAAGTCTATGTTGGCAAATGTAGACCAATAATTGTAATGTGTCCACCTACAATATGTTTGATGTTAAATCTGACCTGGTATGCACACTGTACAAATGGGGAGCACTTCGTAAATGGATGGTAGCGTTACCTTGTTTCATTTGTCCTTATGCAAATATAAATAGCTCACAACTAGGCCACATTAAATTAAATAATCTCCTCAAAATTCAAGACCGCAATGTAAACACAGTAGCTGCATGCTTATCCACATCAGTAATTGCAATGTTGACAAGTGAAATTATCTTCTCTTATCCTCCCAGTGTCTCAGAGGACAGCATGAGAGAGAAGCTGGAGGAGCTCTTCCTGGCAGCAGAAGAGTTGCCAGCAGTAATCAAAACCCTGCAGGACCTGGGACAATATGCCAGGTCCAATAAAATGACTACAACAGCCTTGACTGAGGAAGAAGTGACCTCTGTCGAGGCCACATACAAATGTGTCATCTGCAGAGGTTTGTAAGATACACATTTAATCTATTGCATAAAATCAGTTTGCAAACACACCTTTTTTAAGTTGGCAACAGACTCTGAATGAACAAACTCCCATGAGGGAAGTGGAACTACTAAGGAAACAGTCAATATGAAATAGTTTTCCTCACCCACAAATCTGGGACATTTGCGTGTGTATTGTATTTTCTCTATACGTAATATGCAAGCTTTATGTAGTCATAATTTTTGATTGATATTTTCCCCCCATAAATGGGCTATAGTTTGGGATTTAGACATTTACACTAAATCTAACAATCACAACTAGTTTACAAGGTTCACCTGAATACACCATTATTTAGCTTGTACTAGCTCTTTGTCAAATACTACACAAAACACTGTATAATTCTCAAAATATGTGGTAATATGTATTAACAAATGTATTCATATAGACAATACACCCAAATATACTCTACTCACAAGAAAAAAGGAGATCCAATATCACTTTGGAGTTCAAAATGTAAGCAAGTTATAATATATAAAGAGTGCTAAACAAATGTATTAGACCACCTGTCATATTTGTCTCAAAGACCATCCAACAACATGAAGTGCTTTAATGCGGACTCTTTCATTTTCAGTGAGCGCTCCACGTTTTACCATTTTGAACAGGAATGAGGGATTTCAAACTGAATTCACCCAAATTGGCTGTCGCCTTTGTGTTGATCAGTGGTTGATCCATGAGCCAAGCCGCCCGAAGTGCAGAGATCCAGATTTTGAGAGGAGCAGATCTGAGCTAACAGGGATGGAGGAGACGGTAAACATTTTTAGAGACTCAATTAGAGATTAATTTTAATTTTTTTGTGTTTTATGTTTTAGTTCCACATTAAAAAGTATGTTTTGTTTCTGATATGGTTGTTTTCTTTCTCTTGTTTCTTGTTTCTTGTTTAGTTTCCCCACTGAACGTTACCCACCTGTTCTGTATTTATAATAAAAGACTGTTCATCTGTGTTCCTGAGTCAAGTCCTTATTCTATAACCCCTAGTTAAACACATACAACACATACATCAGTGCAGTTGATTTGTTTCACTGTGTGGACTTGCAAACACATTGAGGTCATTTAAATAAAAACTACCTTGTCCATATACCTGCAAACATTTAGCTCTTTTTAAACTGGCATAATGTAATGTCTCATGACAGGGTAATCTCCAGTGATCAGGCACAGGCCCAGCAAGAAAGAGGAGCACCCCACTGTCTGTCCCTGGCAGCCCAGCTTAGAGGGCCTCGATGCACAGGATAGTTGAAAGTATCATGGCTGCAACTTGAGTTTCCCTCATATGAACATTAAACGATCCTTGTCACATTCAAATGTTTAATAGGAGCTAAGGTGTTTTTATATACGTGTCCATTTGTGAGGGACAACAACACAAACATCCCTTCTTCTGCAGGTCTACTCTTCATCTAACTACACCACCTTGTCATCAACTGCATCAAACTCATCATCAGTCCGTTATAGGTTCTCATTTTCAAACAAGGCATTCAGAGATGGCAAACCTCGCCCCCTCACGCAAAACGGACCGACTGCTGGTACAATAGGAATAGGCAAGAAATATGGGTCACAGAGCTACAACGGCGTCATTGATGAGGAAAACTGAACTTTTGGGGATATTTAGACAAAGAATTTTGCATAAAACCACAGATCCTTTAAGCAAACTTTAACCTTTTAACTTCTAGATGTTTTCACTCATTGGTGGAAGCAATAATATCCTGGACTTATACCGGAAAGGATGATAAATTAACCCCAAAATGTAAATAGTCCGCTGTTGACATCCTATTCCTGCGTGAACTCGCAGTTCTCCCGTGATCTCTTCCTGCTGATCGGGGCTGTGCGCTTCGGTGCACGGCGCACTCGTCCTATGCGGAAATTGTGGGACAGTCTCTCAAGCGTGTTCTGGGTCTTCCCCGGGGTCTCCTACCAAAGGGACGTGCCCTGAACACTTCACCAGGGAAGCGTCCTGGAGGCATCCTAATTAATTAGATGCCCGAGCGACCTCATGTGGCTCTTCTCAACGTGGAGGAGCAGTGGCTCTACTCCGAGCTCATCCCGGATGACCGAGCTTCTCATCCCGTTTCTAAGGGAGAGCCCAGCCACCCTACAGAGGAAGCTCATTCTGGCCGCTTGTACCCACAATCTTGTCAGTTGTTAGTTATCAGTATCAGGGTATGTTAATGTGTCTGCACATGCCATGAAGTTGCTCATGTTGCAAGTTAATGTACCTAATGACATGGTTAATAAATCACCCACACTGACCGTTGGCTTATGCGAGTATGAACACAGAGGGTTACATCATAGGCTATGTGGGCCACAGTTCAGGTCTTATTTCTTGCACAGGTCCAGTGTATTTATTTATATCATGACCGTCTATAAATAGCATCAACCGGAGAGCCACACCACACCGATCGCGAAGGTGAATTAAGTCGTAGCCAGCATTAACTATCTCATGTCTGCACATTAAATATCTCCTGGCTACACAATATTAATTTTTTTTTTAATATTTATTTTTAATTTCTGTTTCCTGAAATTATCATACCGAGCCTAATGGTGTATATGATAAAACACTGTAAAATTGTTCAAAAATATAAGTGCTATTTTAACGTTACCTATCTTTTTATTATTAATTTATAAGTTTGGATTTTATTTTGGTAGGGAGTCCATTTACGTCATGGTCACGTGCTTCCGTTTTTTCTTTTCCGGACCTAAAACGGCAAAACAAAAAAGGGAAAATCCAAAAACCAATTTCAGGCTGTTATTTGATTTTGGTTTTTGGATTTTCATTTTTTTGTTCAGAAAAAAAAACAAACAAAAAAGAAACTTTTTTTCATTTGTGGTTGAAAAGGAAAAAAGGCGCCATTTTTCCTGTTTTGATTATTGGTTTTGACAGAAAAACTGATTATACTTTGACCCCCTGACCGACCACCTAGTTGGATCAGGACTGTAATGTAAATTCAATAAATTCAAAATTAATGTGTGAGAGGTCAACTGAAACATTTTTCTTTCATTATGGATGAAATTTCACATGTTAACCTAAATTATAATCAGGCCCCCTACACTATTTTATGTGCAGGTTATTCAGTATTTTTGTACCATGCTTATTATTTTTAGTATGTTCAAACTGACAGTGCTGATGTATTTTTCTGAGCTGTACCATTATTTACACAGCTGTTGTTAACCTGTGAGGAGTTAGATTTGCTGCATGACTGTGCCAAAAGGTGGTGTCTGTGTGTAAAAACACAAGAAACACACAAGAAGACTCGGTTTGTGGGTAGCAGATACGTGGGTAAACTAACAGAGAAACCAAAGCATTGTATTGGAAGCAGGAGAGAACTGATAGACAAAGTACAGAGACTTTGCTGTCTTTTTGGAGTCCAAAATATAGAAAAGACAGGAGTGTGAAATGGTATACCGTGTCCTAACAGCGTGCAGCACAATCAAGTGTCAGCAACAAAGAAATCTTGATTACATTGATTCTTATTAAGGTGTCCTGACAACCCATGAACTCAGCAGCATGAAGTGCTCCACCATTTTTTACCCTAACAGAGCTTGTTTGCTTGTGTAAGAAATGAGCTGGTGTAGGATTAATTATTTTCATGTCTGTGCTTGAAGAGTTGTGCTGTGATTTATGTTAATGTAGCCCAGGTAATCAGGGCACACCTTAAACATCGGTTGAAATGCATTTCCCTTGAGTAACACAGATAAAAAGCATTAAAAGTCTTAAATTTCATCAAAAGATGATTAAAAACACACTCAAATTGAGTTTAAAACTGTTAAAAGTCATGGTTTATATATTTTCTTTTATATCAAAACAGTTTTAAGATGAGTTAAAGTAAAAAAAAAGGACCTTTTTAGAATAAATACTTTTGTATATATAGAGAGCACAGCACCCCCTGCTGGTGTAACCTGGTAAAGAGGATGAGTGTGTATCTCTTCAGTTTCACTGTTCCTTAGGGGCTTGATGAGAGAGCAGCACGTGCATGTGCTGGATTCTTTGACAAAAAAATACTACCCTAGAGAGATATTAGATTATAAAAAAAGTGATAGACTGTTTATTTCAGTCAGGAGAAACCTTTGGCAGCCCTGCAGGCTGAAAGACATTATAAGGAGTGAAACACTACGCCTCACGGAGGAGTTCTTTGAGTGTCGTCATACTGATTTTCCTGGTGAGTGAACTAAACTAGCAACCCTGCATGTGATTTTAGCTTGAATATGTTTATTAAAAAACAGTCAGGAAGAGCTATAAGAAGAACATGTTATTAGCTTAACTAAGTAAAACAAGGACAATTCCGGTTGGTTACTTCATATCAATTAAGAGTCATTCTGTTTCAACAGGAGCTGCAAGGAAGAACCAAGCTTCCTCTGATTTTCCCTTTGGCCGGTGGTTTAACTTGGCATCCAAACAGAGCGGTGGGCACAAAGATCATGTCAAAGTGATGGAGGCATCTACCATGGCAAAGTTTGATAAAGCATTCTTATTGTATTTTTGTCTTTCTTTTCCTCAACAATTTGTTTTTTTTTTCCACAGACACCACAAAATTCCAAAGAGCAACACAAGCTGACATAAAGGTATGTAATATGTAGTTTATATTTATAATCACATGAGTTCCTTCTGTGTGATTTGGTGCATCAGAAGTCAAATGTTCAATATATCTCTTCACATTGTAATTGGAAAATATCTGCTCCTGAGATTATGGGTTTCATGGAATTTTGTGTCTTCCTCATAAGTCATAAAACATGAATATAGTGACTCTCTATTTCGTGTCTGATTTTGAATGCATAGCTCTTCTTTTGGTCATGAGTGTAAATTCTTTTTGATATTGGTTAAGTAATCCATGATGAAAATAATTAACAGTTGTGCAGGTCATAACGGAAAACAAAGCAATTGGAAATGGCACCATATCCTATCCATCTATACCTGCACATCTGTAAAGTTTCTCCTTATTTGTAGGTTGGAAACTACATCTTAATTTTTGTAGTGTCCATGTTGCATTTAATTATGACACAGCATCAACATTTTGTTGGAGGAGTGGGGACATTAAAATACTTACTACAAAAATACCACAAAAGATGAACATCAGCATGAAAACAGATGAAGAAAAAAACCTTGATAAAATGATTCAACCCCCAAACAGAGTCCCTCACAGCAGCTCAAATATGCAAAACCAGTGTTGTTTCAAGAACACCTGATGCAGCTAATCAAGGGCTTCACTAGCTGCAACAGGTCTGCTTGAGCTGGAACATGAAATACCTGAACTGTGAGGGTTTGTTGAGTATCACACTTGGCTGCATGTTAGAAATATGTTTAATTGAAAAGAATGGTCCAAAAAGTTCAGAGAAGAGCTGACTGGCCTTCACAAACAAGGATATAAAAAGATAGCAAAGGCCCTGAATGTTCTAGAGACACTGTTGGAAGCAGAGTTCACCAGTTCAAAGTAACAGGAACTGTGGTTCCACTACCTGGACGGGGCAGAAAAAGGAAGCTTTCAAAGGCTTCAACCAGATATCTGAGAAGGCAGGTTGTGAAAAACCCTCGAGTGACTGCTAAAGACCTCCAGTAAAACCTGATGGCTACAGGGACTGAGGTTTGAGTGAGCACAGAAAGACAAGTACTGAACATAGACGACTACCATGCCAGAACTCCTAGACGTGCACCACTACTGACCCAGAACCCAAGAAAAGTCATCTCCAGTCTGCTCAAAATCATAGAACTAAGCCACAGAGGTTTGAGGATTCTGTTCTGTGGAGCGATGAAACAAAACTGGAACTTTTTTGCACATTGGATCAGCGGTATGTCTGGAGGAAGAAGAATGAAGCATTGATGAAAAGAAGACTGTGCCCACAGTTAAGCATGGCGGTGGCTCGGTGATGCTCTGAGTCTTTGCATCCTCTGGCACTGGAAACCTGCAGCGTGTGGAAGGCAAGATGGAATCATTGAAGTGTCTTGAAATCTTGGAAGAAACGTAATGTTGTCTGTGAGGAAGCTTGGGCATCATTGGACGTTTCAGCAGGACCATGATCCCAAGCATACCTCAGATTCCTCCAAGGCTTGGTTGCAGAGGAAATCCTGGAAGCTTCTACAGCGGCCATCACAGTGGCCTGACTTGAACCCCAAAGAAAATCTCTGTTGGGTTTCGAAGAAGGTGGTTGCAGCATGCAGACCAAAGAATATGACTAAACTGGAGGCCATTGCACATGAGGAATGGGCGGAGATTCCTCAGGAACGCTGCCAGAAGCTGGTGTCTGATATGCATCTCTTTTGGGCTCTAGTAAGTACTAAAGATGCTCGTCATGAAGGGGTTGAATCATTTTGTGACTGGAAATGTCAGTAAAAGATGCATTTTCATTTGATTTCTGGGAAACCACTTGAAGCAATCATTGTGTTCAGCTATTTTAATGACTTTTGTTTGATTTGTTCATTGCAAAAAGCAGAAAGTCTGCACATTTTCACAATGAACCTGATTTGCAATGGGGGTTGAATGATTTTGATTGCAACTGTATATATGTGTGTGTGTGTGTTTGTGTGTGTGTGTATGTGGGTGGGTGTCTGTGTGTATGCGAGCTCCAGGACAGACACTGAGAATGAAACCATTACAAAGAACATTGAAACTTGTCTGACTCATGTCTGCAGCTATTTTCCTCACTCACTCATACATGCAGAAGTGTCTGGGTTTGTGGTTTCCTGCCTCAGAGCATCAAGTTATCTCTACCACTCTAACCCCCCCCCCCCCTTTTATGTGTGTATTGTTCTGGATACATTTCAGTAGTTGAAGTGAGAGATTGAGCCCGGCTGATTCTAAACACGGGAGCCTTACGAGGTCAGAAGAAAAATCCACCTCTGCAGAATCTGCATCCTCAATATTCCACTAAGAAAAAGGAAAAACATTTTAATTCTAGAAAGTGTGTGCGGTTACTCCGGCAGTTTTAGAGACAAAGTCCAATCAGAAGCTAGGGGATGGTTCTAAAAAACCTTCTTTATTTTTCAAAGTTCAGCCAAAAATGTATCAAAACTCTCAAAATTCCAAATGGAAAATTGAGTTGCTTAGACTCAACTGATTACAGTTGAGAACTGAAGGACACTAAAGTTGAAACTTAAAGCCCTGTCAGCAGGAAACAGCAAACCTGACACGTCAGATCGACTCATATGCATGAGTGTATTTGACATTCATGTGGGAAAGCTCCCATAGAAAACATTTGGGAAGGGCAGGACTTTTATATATTTTAGCTCAGTCAGTAGAGCAAGAGCCATGTGGCATCTCCAGTCCTCAGTGGTCCAACCAAATGTCTCTCTTCTGTCTACCCTACTCTCTCCTCTCCATATGTCCCACCAAAAAGCCCTACCAGCAAACAGTGGTGACTGATCTAATGGCAGGATCTGCCCTACTAGCTAGGGGTGCGAGATAAGACGATCTCAGATCATGAAGAAATAGAATGTATTGAAAATCTGCTTAATCTGTTGTATCGTAGGATCAGCTCTACTACTTCTCGCTCTTTGCTCCCCTTCTGCTTCCTGATGCAGCAGAGACTCACACTGCAAGTGAAAGTGAAACTAAAGATTTAGTTCTCGTGACGATTCCCAACTCTTATACGAAGCTTCGTCTTGGTTTTCTGAACCATCAGTGTGCAAAAAAATATTTATTTGCACAATCTGCACAAAGCTTGTCAACGTTTTTTTTTTTTTTGATGGGCTCTAAAGACGGCGTCCTCCGGTCTGCCATCCGCATACCAGCGGAGTAAAGTGTGTCTGATTCAGGTAGCCTACTGTAGTAACTGTTACAGCTGACATTGTTTTGCTTTTAATTATTATTTTTCAAGTTATTTACAAGCCTTTCCATCTGGCAAGTAAACGTCAGGAACACGCAGTCACAGGTGAAACGTTATAACATCAGCGTGTTTTCACGGAGGGAGGTGGTGATGTCCAGACATGGATAATTATTAGAAAATGTTTTAAACAGTAAAATCTTTGATTTACATACATTTCTTTGGCCTGCATTCATACTTTCCTCCTTTCCTCCTCTTCTCTCCTTCATTGTAGCAGCAGACAGGTGCCAGTGTGACACGTTTATGTCACTGCTCTTCACAGCCTTATTCAGAGCAGTAAATCAACGTATACACCACCTTTTTTAAATAAAAATCAAAATTGGTTAAAATAACATACAGTCACTACTTAACTGCATGACCACATGTCTCAACAATTCATCAAATTTGTGTCATATTTATATTTTCTTTATTTGGCAGTCTGTAAACAAGGCTGAAGTAAATGTGATGTTAAATTGTATACTGTATGAACAGGTTACTTGTTTAAAGATTCAGCTGCAGGAATTCTTTTTAAAGACCATATACTTTTAATTACAAAGTATCAAAATATGCTTAATAAACAGTAAAGTGGATTTTAAAACACAGACGATGACACACAAAATAATTCTAAAGTGGTGCAGAAAATTTAGAAATTGTTTCCAGAAGACAGAAAATAAATGCTTGGAACTTAAATATATCGTTGGATAAGACCTCTGCATATATATATATATATATATATATATATATATATATATATATATATATATATATGCGTGTATATATATATGCGTGTGTATATATATATATGTGTGTGTGTGTATATATATATATATATATATACACACACACACACACACCCTTATAATGCATTGGCCAACAGGATGGTGCAGAAAAAACAGAAAAATCAGAGAAAAGTTTATTTTTTCTGGTCACTAACTTGCAAATTTGTCTTAGAAATTTAATGGAAAAAATCGTGATAAAATCGAGATCGTCATCTGGCCATAAAAAATTACGATATGATTTTTTTTCCATATCGCCCACCAAAAAGCCCTACTAGCAAACAGTGGTGACTGATCTAATGGCAGGATGCACTATCTGCCCTACTAGCATTCACAGTGGTGATGACGTTATTATTAGAGCTTCCAGATTGGCTTTAGGAGGAAAATGATGGCAGGATGGGATGCACCTTTCACCAACCAGGACAGGAATGACCACAACAGTCCCATGTACAACAAAGCTACTAGAGGGACTCAGTAAGAATCTCAAGAGGGCGACTATGAAGATCAAGTCTTGTAGGTCCTGGAGCATCCAGAGGAAAGATGGTGGACGGGAAGTTTGGTGTAGATGAGGAAGAAATCCTTCAGTTAAGGAGAGTTCAGTGAAGAGTTTTCCACTCCACGATCGTCCCTCTGGTTACTGAGATGTTTCTGGATGTGCTAGATTTGATCTTCATACCTAGCATTAGTCAGTCAGTATTATCAGGGCCTCATATGGCTTTAAGAAAAAACACCAACTTGATGCATGTTGGCCAGCTGTTCACTTTAACAGCTTGGCTTCTGCCTTCTGATGATCACAGAGGATCATTTGCTGCAGAGTAAACATCTCCTCCCTGTTGTAAGTAGACTTAGTTATTGATGTGATTATTTATTGACTCAGGTCATGTTCAGTCCTTCTGCCAGTGTCTTATTCTGTATTTCTGCAGTCAAACAGGGAGAAGAGGAGCAGCCATGACTGTGAGAGCAGCAGTGACTGGACTGGTTATCTTTCTTCTCTCTGTGCCAGGTACTGTATTCAATCATTCATTCAGAGCAGAATTGAAGTGTTTGTGTGTATTTTAGAAGTGAAGGCTCAGAATGAGAGCTTTAGTAGATCTGTGTGTGTTCTTCATGTGTGCAGTGATTTATTTTTTCTGAAGTGTGTTTTTTTATCATCATGTTTCCACATCTTAGTGAGTTTAAAGTTTTCAAACATCTTTTAATTTTATAAATATCAAAAGCGTTTTTATCATTGTACAGTAAGAGTGGGTTTTTATGACTTGTGCTGTATATATATATATATATATATGTTTCACAGCAAATTTCGATTTAAAAAGCTGCCTAATGGAAGTCTGGATGAAACAAAAGTTGTGTGTACATACTGCGGCGAACTGTCTTTACACTGAAGTACATTGAGTCTGAAGTATCACCTCCAGGCAAAACGCATCTTTGCTAATGTTAGCAGAGACGCTAACAACAACACGGGATCAGGCCATAACGCCAAGCTACACCGGCACAGTCCAGCAGACCCAAATTTGTCCCCAAAATGACAACATCTGAGCTAACTAATGCTATCGCTAATGGGTCGCCAGAGACGCTGACCATCGACATCATTCACAGCAAGGGACTTCAAGACATCATCCGGGTCGCCTCGGATGACAGAACACCTTGGAGAACTACTGTCACAAAAATCCGTGAACTGTATGACAGCTAAAAAGGCAACTAAAGTGGAGCAGCTGGCCCGAGCTACATTTATTACACTGACGAAAGACCACCAGACATTAGTCAGCAACTTCAGCTACCTCGGGGTAACAGCACACCTGATCATTCACTTTACAGCACAAGCTATTTCCTACCTGATGTGTTTGTCTGCTGGGCTCATTTGCAGTCTGTAACTATTGTTGCTCGGTGAATTAAGACACTCTGATTTACAAACCACAAATAAGTTTAAAGTGTAAGTGAACCCCCAGCTCAGAGCTAACTCCGCCCACCTCCATAATTCAAAAAATGCACAGAAAGTGAGCAGTTTGGTACTGAGAGGAGGGAGGGGAAAAGGACGGGGTTTTCCAGATGAGGCGGGGGTGACAGTCACGTCCCCTTGTCAGAGAGCGACCCTGCTGCCTCATAGCGATCTTTTGAGGTGGAGGAGATTTTTCCTCCAGAGTCCCCTGAAGCAGGCTGTGGAGCGGTGGCAGACCGTGGTGGTTCAGAGCACTACCTGTTCGGTCCATTGGCTCCAGCAGCGGCGTTACTGAAGCCGGAGCTCTCAGAGCTGAAGCATTGCAGGTGCAGGAGAGGATGGGAGTGATCTCTGAATGGTAAAGATGGTTAAAGGCAGTAACATTCTACCTTACACAGGTACATCTCAAATAATTAGAATATCATGAAAAAGTTCAAGATTTTTGTCACTCATTTCAGAAAGTGAAACTCATATATTATTTAGACTCATTACACATAAAGTGAAATATTTCAAGCCTTTATTTCTTTAAATGTTGATAATTATGGCTTACAGATAAGAAAACCCAAAATCCAGTGTCTCAGAAAATTAGAATATTGTGAAAAAGTTCACTATTGTAAAGTCATGGTGTCACACTCTAATCAGTTAATGAACTCCAAACACCTGCAAAGGTTTCCTGAGCCTTTAAACGGTCTCTCAGTCTGGGTCAGAAGGCTACACAATCATGGGGAAGACTGCAGACTTGACAGATGTCCAGAAGACAGTCATTGACACCACAAAAGGTCTTTGCTAAAGAAGATGGTTGTTCATAGAGTGCTGTATCCAAGCATATTCACAGAAAGTTGAGTGGAAGGAAATGTGTGGTAGGAAAAGGTGCACCAGCATAAAGCCTGATTTATGCTTCTGCGTCACATCGACAGCGTAGCTACGCGTAGCCCTCTGGCCTCCGTCGGTCTCCGTGCTGACAGTACAGAGAGGCTGCTGCAGCCTGCAGGTTTTTCAGTACAGAGGTCGGCATGCAGAAGCCTTTGCACAATGAGCCTGTTTCATGTTGTTCTAATATGTCTGCACACTGATGACGAAATTGTCGTTTTATTTCCCGTTTCTTTCACAACAGGTTCGATTTTATGTGAAATTTCGTATGTGTCCAAGGTGACTCCGATGATTCAAAACAGTTCCCACTGCTTCCACCTCACTTGCTCACCACTCAAACGTCACAACACCAAAGTTTGCTCATTTATCATGTGGATTTCAACTATGGAAATATAACAAAAAAGAAATGGGTGAATGATAATTCAGATCAGCGCCTGTTGCTTTATTCTCTCTCTCTCGCTCACTCACTCCCACCTGACCCTCTCTCTCTCTCTCTCTCTCTCTGTCTGAAACCTCACTTTAACACCGTAGTTTCCATGATATCAGTCATGGAAATATAACAGATAAAGGCATACGTTTGTAACCTACTCACAGTCATAACAGAGACAGAATTAAAAAGATATTCGACTGAAAATCCACGTATGTATCAATTATTGGATCTGATAAGTCACTCGGTCACAGACCGATCAGAGCACATAGTAAAAGGTCTACTTCATACTTACAGTCCAACAATGGACACACATTCTCGTTTGCCTCTTGCGTACTGGATTTAACCACAACCCCAGACTACCTATTTCACAACATAAACATAACAGGCCCGAGCCAGGCCGTCTGCAGAATCTCAGCGCTTTACAATAAATACAGGCCTCTCTAAACACACTCCTCTCTTCAACAGTGAGAAAACACAGGCTTTTTCATTATATAAGCCTCCTAAGAATTACACACATGTATGTGTCTCTTTAACACACATGCACACACATACACTCCCTCCTCTCAGGAGCTTCAACGTCCGGCTGCCGATCGTCCACACATGTACACCCCCCCCATTAGGAAGTGTACTCTGTTTCACCATTGTCCTCAGCTGAATAGTATCCAATTTTAATTGTCTCACTAAACACATTTTACAATAATTTATTTCAGCTGTGCTTACCTTCAGCTCGCCGACTCCTGTCTCCTTGGTTCTTTTTTCATAGAGGCCAGGCAGTGACAGATCTGCATCGTCTCACAGCATGCAACACATTCAGTGTTATTAGGAAATCTCCTACCTTGTTTTTGGACCCAAATGTGGTTGATACTGTTAGAGACTGCAGATCCTCAGCCTATAGACCCCTGAAACGATCCCATCCTCATCGCCAATATAATCAGTGATGATTTGGGCTGCCATGGCATCTGCTGGTGTTGGTCCACTGTGTTTTCTGAAGTCCACAGTCAACGCAGCCATCTACCAGGACATTTCAGAGACCTTCATGCTTCCTTCTGCTGACAAGCACCATAGAGATGCTGATTTCATTTTCCAGCAGGACTTGGCACCTGCCCACGCTGCCAAAGGTACCGAAAGCTGCTTCAATGACCATGGTGTGATGGTGTTACTGTGCTTGGTTGGCCAGCAAACTGGCCTAATCTGAACCCTGAAGAGAAAAGAGGGGAATTGTCAAGAGGGAGATGAGGGACACCAGACCCAACAATGTAGATGACCTGAAGGCCGCTATCAAAGCAACCTGGGCTTCCATTACACCTGAGCAGTGCCACAGACTGATGGCCTCCATGCCACGCCGCATTGATGCAGGAATTCATGCAAAAGGAGGCCCAACCAAGTATTGAAAGCATAGAAATGAACATACTTTCAGAAGCCTGACATTTCTGTTTACAATATCCTTTTTTCATTGATCTTATGGAATATTCTAATTTTTCTGAGACACTGAATTTTGGGTTTTCTTATCTGTAAGCCATAATCATCAACATTTCCAGAACTAATGGCTTGAAATATTTCACTCTATGTGTAATGAGTCTATATAATATATAGGGGTGAGTATTGGCAAGAACCTCACAATACGATACGCATCATGATACTCGGGTTACGATACAATAGTATCACGATATATCAGGATATCACAATATTGTGATATATCGCGATATTCTACACAGTTAACTGAGAAAAATATAGAGATGATGTATATGTCAATCACACAATACGTTGGTGGTCTTCCCGCTATTTTTCACGGCAGCAAGACAGAGCTTGCAAACAGCATTTCCTTTCTTTAACTCGCTGTTTGTGCTCACACAAACGTGTGAGCAAGTCGTGTTTTACTAACAACTCAGCTAAAATATGAATTTTTATTTTTTTACCAAAAAATCGATATTAAGAGTTGAAGTATCGATATTGTATCGGATGTCAAAGTATCGCGATATATTGCCGTATCGATATTTTTTCACAGCTCTAATAATATAGGGGTTTTACTTTCTGAAATGAGTGACAAAAAATATTGAACTTTTCCACGACATTCTAATTTTTTGAGATGTACCTGTATAGAGAGTTCATGTCGTACGACACATAAGCCCCACCGTTTCAGAAAAGATTTTTCAAGGCAGATGTCCGTTTGATCTAATTTAAAGATGTAAAATGCAGATTTTTATTAGTTTGTTGAAAATTTCAGCTATAACACCAACACTGATGTGTTTTATCATAGTTCAGTCAGATACCTCAGTGTAAATAAAAAAAATGTTAAGGTGTACACTACCTCTTTAAAAACTCTAGTTTCTTTAATATTTCTTCATTTAAACACCATACATGTACTAATTTATCTCAACCAAAAATACAGGTAAATGGTAGTATTTTAAATGTTAATTTATAGATAATAATAATAATATATTTTTTAGTAAAAGTGCTTTCAAAGTGCTGTACATAAAATGAATATAATGAAAATAAACACTTGATAGTAAGAATGTTTTAATGTCAAAAAATTACTAAAACTAAAGAAATGCTGTGATTAATCATGATTAATCACAGCATAGTGATGTGATTTACTTGATTAATTTTTTTAATCTATTGACAGCACTAATTATTATATATATTATGATTATATGATGATGTGATAATTTATTAGTTGGCGCTGGCTAAAACTTGTGAAAGTTGCTGTCAGCACCCTCCCATTTTGATTCTTGCTGCTGCTGGGTATATGGGCGTGACCTTTCCTATGACGTAATCACGCACACTCGCTAGCCTGTTCCAAATGTGGGTTCAAGAGTTTCTAGGGAGGACTCTGGTCTCGTCTCTAAGGGACCTGACAAGGGAGGATAGTTCTGAGGGAGGAAGGATCCTGAACTTTGAGAAACAGCCAGAGTTACCATTAGGTTCTTGGTCTCCTCTCTTACTAAGGCCCTTCTCCCCTGATCGCTCAGTTTGGACCGGCTGACCAGCTTGTTCAGTTTTTTTATTCTTAATACATCTGCAAACATTTTTAAGAGTACCAGTACTGTTAGCATCTCCACTATGAATGAAACTCCAGATGTTTTCATGTTTCTAACTGTAGTTCCATCTGTTCTCTGTGTTTTAGTGGTCCAGAGTCAGAATGGCTGGGGAGTGACTTATTCACAAACTGAAGTCTGTGCCTTGGAAGGATCAACAATGGAACTAAGCTGCACCTACACATATCCATATTCTGACTATTATAGAGTTACTGAATCATTCTGGTTTACTAAAACACAGAATAATGAACCTGTTGATGTGAGAACAGATTCACAGTATAAAGGACGTGTGACGTACAGTTTTGGATGGAAACGCTGCACTCTGAGAATCACTAACGTAGAGAAGAGAGACTCAGCTACGTACAAGTTCAGATTCATAACAAACCAAGTTGGTGGCAGATTTATAGGAAACCCTGGAGTCATTTTGTCTGTTAAAGGTAACGTTATTTCTATGTTTATTATAACAACAAAACAAACCTGCAGTTTTGTATATTTGTGATTGTCAACAGTGATGTGTAAAATAACCTTATTTCTCCTCCACAGTTCCAGATCTTCAGGTGCAGAGAATTAATTCATGGTCCTCCAAGCTAGAACTGAAATGTCACAGCCGTTGTCTTTTACCTCCTCATGTCTCCTAAAGTCCTTAAGTCGACTTTCATGGCAAAAACACACCTTCACACACACACTACAGCAAAATTGGACTTAAAGCTGACTGAAAGTAATCTGAAACATAAAAGATTAAAATGTAAATACAGTAAAAGTGATTTAACTATTGATGAAAGCAATTATAAGAAGAGCAAAATAAACAAGTAGTTTCCAGTTTCTGAATGTGTCTGACAGCCATGAGAGCTGTGAGAGATGGTCACTGAAAACTGAAATGTGAGATATCTCAATAAGTGGCCATGAACAAAGTAAGATCAAATTAAACTGTCGCATATATTCTTAACATCAACTTTATCAGAAAAAAAGAGACCAAGAAAATAAGTCTCATAATGATAGCAATGGCAATTAAAAAGTGATGAATATAAATAAATATCAGATGATTTTAAGATAGAAGGAGGCTGGTAGTGGAGCAGGTATATAGACAGGAGGAGGTAGTCAGGTGTACTAAGGCTGTGGCTCAGGCTAAACAGGGACAGTGGATGAACTGGGAGAGTGCAGAGAAGAGGAAGCTGAGTTGGAGAAACCTATGGAGTATGGAGGACAGTAGGGTCAAATTCCTGTTAGGGGCTACCCATGATGTCCCACCATCATCCCAGAACCTAAAATGCTGGGTTGACAGGTCCCATCATGTCCTTTGTGCTCATGACAGCAACTTTGAGGCTCATCTTGACAGGATGTAGGATCAGTTTGTCACAAGGTAGATACACATGGAGACATGACAGAGATGTGAAAAGTCTAGCAGCAGGAATTGAAAACAGAAGGTGACAGGTGAATGCAGGATGTAATCAGGGAGAGAGGACAGGTGTTTAAGTTTGTTTGGGAGGGAGAGGAAGTTAAAGGAGGCAGGTTTTTAGGTAGGAACCAGTCAGGCCAGTTTAAGAGTGCTAAGGACTGGGAGATGCAGGTAGATTTGGGAGGGAAACTTGTGCCACCGGAGATAGTTTGAGGCCTGACACAGTGCTATGGTCTGCCAGTCAGCATATAGTTTACTCTACAGAGCAGTTCATTGGGAGGATTCTGTGGAGGAAGCTCAGGAGGAAAAAATATAGATGAACAGATTTAGGAGCAGAAGCTGACAGAGGAAAGTTAGGACTCGTCCAGTAGAAATGCCCTCTCTCTCGCTCTCTCTCTCTCTCTCTATTCCAATCTTTGTCATTTTCTCTTTTGTACTTTTTTGTTTTATTACACACAACTGTTTGTACCATGAGCAGTTGTCTTTCTGTAGTTGCAGTTATGAGTGTTGTTAGGTAAGGTGGTATCAGCATTGTCACTACCTGGAGCTTACATGTACAGAGCCTGGGTCTGTTGAGGGTGGGATTGCTGTTTAAACTGTGTGGGCCAGGTAGAAAGGTAGGAAAGATAATGTCTCCATGTTGGCATGGTGGGTGGTGAGAGCTAGCATGGAGGGTGGTGGCTCTGGAGATCACTGTTCAGCCCTCTGGAGGTGTTGTGGGACTAACTGGATAAACACTGACAAAGGAGGGTTCCCACTTCAGAGCCCTGGTGAAGTGCTGGTTCCTTGCTACCCATTGGTTTGCACCAATGGGTAGCAATGGTTGAGTTGAGGAGGCAAATAGTAATAGATAAGAGATTTCTTCACTTAGCACTATTCCTTTTGTAGGGCCCAAGTATCTTGAATTTACTCAGAAGAGACTTTGCTGTTATGACTTAAAATGAAATAGACATTTCTACCTCCATAGTAAGCATCATAAAGCTGTGACAAAAATACTGACCACAAAACAACAAACATGACTGCTGAGTGACACACGTCAGTTTCTTCCTCAGATGCTCCCAAAGGTCCCTCTGTAGTTTTGAACTCCACTGGTGAGATAGTGGAGAGCTCCTCTGTGACACTGACCTGCAGCACTGATGCTAACCCAGCCGCTAATATCACCTGGTTCAAGAGGAACGGACACCAAGACTTTGAACCTTTCAGCAGTGAACAACAGCTCATCTTCAGCTCCATCCAGTCCTCTGATGCAGGAGAGTATAGGTGTAGAGCAGAGAACAGTCTGGGGCGGAGAACATCTGCACACATCATTATTGATGTCAAATGTGAGTATCTTTTCTGTCTTTGTGGAAGAACATTTTGTGTACCAGCTTTCCTCAGCTATCATTCACAGGTAGCTGCAATTCACCAGATTAAAACTGAGGAGTTTTCTTTGTAGTGTTTGGAACAAGATTTAAACTATTGAATATCAGTTTGACAACACTCAGTATCTAAAATGCTGCTGCTCATGGTTATTCATACTTTGTGATTGAACTACCATAGCTGTGGTGGTATCACACCTTAACCCTGCCAACACATCTTCTCCAGATGCTCCCAGGCTTCCCTCTGTGTCAGTGAGTCCTTCTGGTAAAATCATGGAGGGCAGTTCAGTGAATCTGACCTGTAGCAGTGATGCTAATCCAGCAGCTAATTACACCTGGTACAAGGAGAACCAAACAGCACCTCAGGGACTACAAGGCCTTTATGGTTTCACCACCATCAGCCCTGAGGACAGAGGGACATACTACTGCAGATCTGAGAATCAGTATGGATGGATCAACTCCTCTCCTGTATTTATAGATGTCCAGTGTAAGCACAACAGATAGAAGATCAGTCCTACATGGTTTTGTTTGTAGCAAGACAAAATTTCTCTTTCAGCTTTCATTGCTAAAGCTCTAATTTAAGTACAAACTCTTATAACAGATCATTTTCACAATCAAGTCAACAAAAGAGGGTGACACAGGAGAGTTTTATTCCTCCCTTCCTGTCAGACCTCTACAGCAGTAATCCTGTCCCATCCTTATCCTCATAGAATGACGCCTTTTCCCTCCCGCTCCCATGTTTTTAGTTAATATTAGTTTAGTTAATGTCTCTATTTGTCCAATGTGTTGGTTGCCTTGAAGGTGCAATGTGTAATATTTGCCCAGTAGAGTTGAGCAAAGCAAACTTTTTTGAAATGGAAAACATTTATCAGTCGGCCTCTCTTAATTGACCCATGGCTAAGCCACGCCCCCTCCACTCACTCAGACAAACAATGAACATTCAGTGACAGACGCTATTGCAGTTATCACAGTAGGAGACATTTCACAGGAGGCCACTGATGATTGTTGGAGACAGAAAGATCACATGCCATCTAGAAGTCACCAAAAGGGTCTAAACTACCGCTGGAGGGATAAATTAATCATTTTATTGTCAAGAAGGTCAATTAAAAGCTTCAGTTACAAGCCCAAATTTACAGGTCCCAGTGCAAACGTGATAAACCACATCTCATTGCCATCCCAATCTCAGACCACAAGATAGAGGATCAGGATCAAAGAGCCACTGAAGTTCAGGTTTTTGGCTCAGAATATGAGAAAAATATAACGGCCCTTTCACCATCTTTACCAAGAGTGTCTCTCCGTTAGTTTGGTGCTCCAGTATTTACATTGAATCATTCAGCATAACGTTTGCCAACCTTTGTTATCTCTGCTATTACAGATAAGTTCATGAAGCTAAGCTCCAGAAGTTAACGTTAGTTTAACTAGAGCCCTTTGGACAACAGCTAACAATGATGTACGATCACCAAAGTACAAAAACTAGAACAAAAACTGCCAACGAACTCCCAACAAACAACATGACACAACGAACAACGCAGCTAGGAGCTAACGTTAGGCTAACTTTAGCCAACGTTAGAGATGTTAAAGATAACTTTATATTTCTTTCCAGCAAAGTGACAACATGTGGCCTCAAAGACGATGTTGGCTTACCTTAGAACAGATGTTAATTTGTGTGAAACCCCCAGTGTATCAAAAACATGTTTCATTAACTCAGAATAAACCTTTTTACAATTTACAATCCCTGTTTTTAATCTAAAATGACTGAATTAATCCACTGTTAGAATAAATGCAAAGTGAGATTTTGGTAAAAATGTGCCACAAAACAATGGTGGCTCAAACGTAGGTACTAGCAAAAGCATTTGAAGCATTCCTTTTACCCATAAAGCCTCTGTGTTTTTGTCACTGTTTTACAATGCAGACTCTGGCTTTGGTTACCTGCTCTCATTTTATAGTATAATAGTTATTTATTCAGAGAATAGTATTATTTCTCCAAGCTCATGGCTGACTTTTCTTAAATACAATAGTTTTAACTTCAGTTGTTTTACATTTTCCTTCTTTGTCAATCAGATGCTCCAAAGCTTCCCTCAGTGTCAGTGAGTCCTGTGGATGAGATCATGGAGGGCAGTTCAGTGAATCTGACCTGTAGCAGTGATGCTAATCCAGCAGCTAATTACACCTGGTACAAGGAGAACCAAACAGCACCTCAGGGACAAAAAGGCACTTATTCTTTCACCACTATCCGGTCCAAGGACAGTGGGATGTACTCCTGCAAGTCTGAGAACAAGTATGGTCACAAGACCTCCAAAGGATTCTGTATCGATGTTCAGTGTGAGTATAAACATCTCTTAATAACTTCAGCTGATTTCTTACAAAGTCCTACTTTCCAAAACTTGAAACAACTGAGTTTTTGTCTTTTTCTTTTCATGTTTTCCCAGACGCCCCACGACTTCCTTCAGTGTCTCTGAGTCCGTCTGCTGCCATAGTAGAGGGCACTTCACTAAATCTGACCTGTAGCAGTGATGCTAACCCAGCAGCTAATTACACCTGGTACAAGGTTAATGAGGAAACATCAGTAGCATCAGGACAGATCTTCATCATCAGTGACATTAGATCTGAACATGGTGGGAATTATTACTGTGAAGCTCACAACACAAGAGGGCGCCATAACTCTACCTTACATCTGGTTGTTGTTTCTGGTAAGCAAACCTGAATACACACTGATTCTCTTCAGTGAAATAGGCCAGTGACAGTACACACCTGTTAGCAGAGGTGCAGGGAAACAATAGATTCATGACAGGATCACAAATGTTAATTTCTATGATTCTGAATGGATTAAAAGCCCAAAGATCAATGGGCCACATTCACCAATGTCTTCCTAAGATTTCTCTGAAATTTGTTCTTAAGAAAGTTTCTAAGGAAACCATGTGGGATTCATGACATGTTCTTAAACTGCTGGATTGTTCTCACCTGTGCTCATGAATGCTGCAAACTCTTAAGCCCAGTTCAGACCAAAGATTTGTGATGAGATCAGCTGAAACTTGTAACTGCTTGCAACTTTCCACTCTGCGATGCTCTAAACACCTCCTAGTTCACACTGCTGCGATTGAGTGAGGCGATGCATCATTTCCATGGCAACGACTCTCACAGTCACTCACTTTAAAGAGATTTACCTAAGTTAGTGTGCAATAAATCTGTCTTTAAAAGAGGGAAAGTAAGCTACTGCACATTCACTGTTTTTGTGTTTTTGTCGTCATGATCACGCTTTTATTTTGCCTGCGCGTGCGAGTTTGAAGGCAGAAGTTTAATCCTTTCTGTCTCACTCATGTCATAATGAACACATCTGCTGAGAAAAATATTTTTTCCACATACAGATCTAGCTCATTCAGCCTGTTGAAATCTCATGGATTATCTCATAAAGCGCGCGTGCATCCTATCCATGTGCAGGAAGGAAAGATCCTTTTCAAACGATACAATCTATTAACCTTTCATTTATTTATTTATTTATCGCATTATTTTCCTCTTGGAAATTATCACATCGATCCTCATTTTGTTTGTTTTTACACAGAACCTTCAGCCTGTCAGCTGCGCATTAAAGCCTGATGGAGGAGGCAGAAGTTTCGCAGCATGGCAGTGCAGTTTTACAGCACATGTAAACACAAAAATGCTCTTCTAACTCACTCATGTCATAATGAAGATATCTGCTGAAAGCTGTTTTTTTTAAAGAGCGATGTTTGTCTAATATTTCCAAGAAGCAGATAGATGTGATAAATTGAAATAGAAACATTGTTTAGAAGAGATTCTCCTTTATTTAGCTGCGCTCATAAGTAGGAAGTGCTGCGCTTTACTGGATAATCCATGAGAAAGTTAAGGCTGTAGGAGCTGAATATGTAAATGGAACATTAATTATTCTCAGAGGATATCTTTGTTATAGAAAGATTGATTTAGAAAAGCATTTTAGAGTTTACATGTGCCGTTAAATTTCGCTGCCGTGCTGAGTGGTGATAACAAGCAATTATCAGGAGGATCAATGAGAAAAGAGATAGGCTATTTTCAAAATTAATAGCATGAATATCTGACGAAATTGGCGTATATAGCCTTTCAAAACGAGATTTATATTTCCCTTCTCTGCTTGCTGCGTTCTTAAACCCGCTCTTTACAACCTGACAGGCTGAATCGCAGGCGACTCCATCAGACGGCTTCATTCGAGCTGCAACGGTCAGTTCAGACTGCTGCGACTCATCCTAGAACCGTCTCATCGCATGGCGAATCTTTGGTCTGAACAGGGCTTTAAGCTGGAAATAAGTTGCTCTTATGATTCTAATGTATTCTCTGATTGCATTTTTGGAATTTGATCTCTGCTTCTTAGGTTCAGTGAAATCAGTAGCTGTTGGATTGGTCACTGTTATTTTCCTGGTTATCATTCTCCTCTCCATCTCCCTGTTGATAAGGTGAGCAGACCAATTTATATGGTATTTATCCTGAAACTGTGCTTAAATTTAGTCAGCCTTTTAAAAAAGAATTTAATGATTTGCTTATGTCATAATGTTTGTTTCCAGAAAAAAGAGATCCTCAGGAGAAACCAACAAGCCTGGAGGAAGGCTGGGCAATGAAGGACAGGTAATAACCAGGAGTTCTGGTATCATATCACTCATTTTGACCCATATTTTTAGTTATTTAAACTGAAACTCACACAATAATGCTTGTTGACCCTCTTTGGATTGTGTGTATTATGATTATATGCTCTTCATCACAACCTCTATCCTCATTTACTGTTTAATTCACCTGCCAGCAAATAAATACGTTTCATTAAGTCTCTGGCATCTCATGAGGATGAACTTTTAACATTAGTGTCAGTTGCACGGAGAGCAGAGGTGAGAGACAGCCATGTCTCCCAGTCCTCACAAGTTTTCTTTTGTATCTCAACCTGCAGACTGATGACAGCCTCACGGCCCTGCACTCATGAAAATTAAATTTATTAAAGGGATAGTCCCTAGAGATTAATCATCTTATTTTCAAGGGGGTCACAACCAAAGATACAGACAAGACAGGAACACTGCAAGACAACAAGTGCAATACGGACATTACAAATCATTAAGAGGAACATTACAACACAGACATTACAGGCTATTATGAAAGAAATACAATGCAGTGACCTCATATGAAACAATTAGAAACTACAGACAGAGCAGCATAAGTGCTTACACTTCTTCTGGTTCATTATTTTTATAGAGGCAGTATTTAATTTTAGATCAGTCCTATGTGTGTTTTACTATGGGTTTTTTTCCTGTCATTGCTATAAAAAGTTCATCAAGTTTTGGTGCGTTCAGTGAGGCTCACATATATGAAAAAAATAACTAAACCAAATTCAGAAGTTTGGGGTGTATAGGAGATCATTTTTGTTTCCTTGTTTTTAAAAACTGGTATAAATATATTTTTTTCTTAACAAGTATTGTGTAAAAACTCATAAATCTGGTATTAAGAACACTCTCACCTGTAGTGTTGGGGCTTTGGGATTTCTCTAGTTGTTTTGAACCGTGCCGCGTCGCGATTCCTCCCCCTCCCCCCGCTAGCTTGCTTTCACACTAGCAACATCGAACCGTGCGTGGGCCCACATGCGTGTTTACTTGGTCTGAACCAGCAGGTGGCTGTATGCACATAGCTGGTTTACAACCCCGCCAAGGAGGAGAGAGAAATAGAAGCTACCATGGCAACCACTGGGGTCATGACCTGAGCGACGACTGTTTTTGTTTTGACCTGGGAAAAAGTCCATCCTGCAGCTATGGATGATTAACATCACTTTTTAAGATGCCAGCAACATCACTCTTTATATCTGCACATCTACGTGCAGCTCAGAGGATTAAATGGGCTCGCACTGTGCTGATACAGTGGTTTTTTAAGGTGACAGGAGACTTTTATTGCCTTTGCACCTCCTCTCACTGACTCCAACCTGTGTTCATATGTAAGGTGAGTCACAACAGACCATTTATTGACTGGATTCTGATGATTTATTGAGGAAAAATGTGAACAAACTGTCGCGCTATGGAAAGGAGTTTAGTTTTTACGCTGACGTCATAAAGCTGATATGGCTCTCTGTCCCGTATCAGAGCGCCATTGCATTCACATCCCATCCGAACCGTGCCAGAGTCCGCTTGAATCGCCACCAAAACCACCTCCCCAAGTGGGCCAGGGCCCAGTGCCCGGGTGCGGTTTGTTTGCATTCACACTACTAAAAAGACTCTATAGAAAAACTGGTTTAACTGTCCACCTCCACGCCTACACCGACTATATTCAGGAATACAAGCAAGCCCTCATCTCAGCCCAGTCCACCTACTACTCCCAAATCATCCACTCCAGCTCCTCCAACCCCAAAGCTCTTTTCTCCACCATCAATAAACTCCTCAAACCCCACGATAGTACCTATTCAACCTTCACCACCGACAAATGCAACTCATTCCTCTCACATTTCCAGACCAAAATTGACAATATCTACAGCAGCTTCACCCCCCCCCCTTCCCCTTCCCCCTCCAACTCTCCACTATGCCTCCCTACCTACAACCCCCTGCATCATCATCCAACCACTCTCTCAGTTCCTTCCTGTATCCTCCTCTGACCTGGCCACCATTACTACTGGCATGAAGCGCTCCACCTGCATCCTTGACCCCATCCCATCAAATCTCCTCAAAAACTGTCTTCCAGCCATCTCTCCCCTCATTACCTCCATCATCAACTCCTCTCTTCGCACTGGTTCTGTTCCCCAATCCCTAAAACTTGCAGCTGTTACCCCAATCCTCAAAAAACCTGGACTCAACCCTGATCACGTCTAACTTCCAGCCCGTCTCCAACCTCCCCTTTCTGTCAGAAATTCTGGAACGCATCATTGCCACACAACTCAAGTCCCCCCTCTCCCATAACAACCTTTATGAACCTTTCCAATCCGGCTTCTGACCCCAACACAGCACCGAAACAGCACTACTGAAAGTCACCAACGACCTCCTCCTCTCATTAGACTCCGGCCACGTCAACGCCCTCATCCTCCTGGACCTCTCTGCTGCATTCAACACCATCAACCATTCCATCCTGCTTCACCGTCTGGAACATTCACTTAACATCACTGGCACTGCACTTCCCTGGATTAAATATTACCTCATGGACAGACAACAATTCACCCACATCAATAACTGCTCCTCCTCCGCTGCTCCCCCTCGGTCATATCATTCGCCACCATGGACTCAATTTTCACTGTTATGCCAATGATATCAATTATATATCTCCACCACCTCCATCCCCCCAGACACACACTCCACATTAACCAACTTCCTCTCTGACATAAAAAAACTGGATGAACAACAATTTCCTTCGTCTGAATTACAATAAATCTGAACTTACGATCATTGGCCCCAAATCCCTCACCAAATCCATCCATAACTTCAGCCTTCAAATTGACACCTTCACCCTGTCCCCCTCCCCTAACACCCGCAATCTTGGTATCATTTTTGACAGTCACCTCTCATTTGATCAACATGCCACCCAGCTCACAAAAACGGCCTTCTTTCACTTGAAAAACATAGCGCGCATCTGTCCACTGCTCTCCTTCCCTGCAGCTGAAACTCTCATCCACACCTTCATCACATCCAGACCAGATTACTGCAGCAGCATCCTCTATGGCACATCCTCTACAGTCCTCAATAACCTCCAATACATCCAGAACTCTGCAGCACGCCTCCTGACCCACACCCGCTCTCATGACCACATCACCCCCATCCTTCCAAACCTCCACTGGCTCCCTGTCCCCTACTGCATCAAATTTAATACTCCTCCTCACCCACAAAGCCCTAAACCAAAAGTCCCCTCCTTACCTTACTGACTTCCTGCACCATCACACCCCCTCCCGTAATCTCCGCTCGTCAAACCTCAATCTCCTCTCCCAACCAACAAGAACCAAGCACCGAACCTGGGGGGACAGAGCCTTCTCCATAGCCGCCCCCCTCTGGAACTCAGTCCCTAAACATATCCAAGACTGTACAGACTCATCCATATTCAAACTCACCTTTTTTACACTGACTTTTAATGTTTGATTCTGTTGTTGTCTTGTCACTTTGACTGCATGTTTGTTTGTTTGTTTGTTTGATCGTGATATTGTCCTGTTTTTGGCTTTTTGTGCAATGCATTTTATTATTTTTGTACAGTGTCTTTGAGTTCTTGAAAAGCGCTCTATAAATAAAATGTATTATTATTATTATTATTATTATTATTATTATTATTATTATTATTAAAATGAACCAGACTTTGGGCTCAAGTGCACTCGGATACGGGACCGGGCCCCTAGTGTGAAAGCCACCTTAGTTCTTGAATCATATCCATACTAAAACCAACTCAACAGCATGCACTGAAAACTCATTTACCTATGTAATGTTCTGTTTACTTCTCAGCTCAATATGGCCTCAGCTAATGATGACCCACCAGCTTCAGCACAAAGACAGCCAGCTGAGGAACAGGGAGAACTGTGTAACGCCACTGTAAGCTTCTCAAAAAACAATGAAGACCCTCTCTACTCCAACACTTTGCAAACTAAACTGGACAGACCGAAGACCAAAAAGGAGGAAGAGGAGGATGACGTGGAATAATCTGTGGTCAAAATTACAAGTGCTAGTTCCCTCCAACAGTGAGTTTGTGTTTTGTTTTTGTTTTGCTGCCCAAGCTTTAAAGGAGTGTTTTACTGTCACCATTTCATCCCTGTTATGTTTTAGCTTGTTCTTAATATTGTGATAATCTTTTTCATTTTTATTTTTTAATTTATTTATTGATTTATTTTTTTTTTAGATCAAGATATCAGGAGGTTGTTGAGGATCCATCTGAACTGTACAGCACGGTCAACAAGAAACCAAGAGCATGAATGTAAATTACAACAAAACCCAAATGTGTTTATTTATTATAAAAACCTGTCATTACCATTTACTGCCATTCATTTAGATGGAACATCTTCAACCAGGAAGGGGCGGGGCCAGCATTGCTTGCAGAGCACCTGGATGGATTGTTGTGTTCAGTTATAAAGCATCAAATTAGGCCCTTTGTTTTTGGAAAAGGTTAGTTAAGCTCGGCGAAATTACATTGCTGGTGTGGAAGCTTGCATTGACTTGCTACAGGTTCAAAAAATACACAAGGACCTTTATGATATTTAATTCAAAGCTTTTGCATTGCCATCACAAGTTTTTTTTTGTCTTATAGAGTCTTTACACTCTGTGGTTATTGATCTTTAATGTAGATAATTGCACTGATGAATGTTAAAAAATATCTGATATCTTTTATCTTTTATAAAACAATATTAATTTAATGAAATCTTTCTAATGCTTCGAGGTTTTCATGAAAGTTCAGTATTTTATTTTCCTTGTTTTATTCAGTCTGAGGTAGCTATCAGGCTAAACAACAGTCTTTGTTACTGTTTGTCTGCTTTTTGGTGTTAATATCAGAAATATGAAAGGTCTATGAGTCGTACTCTGATCTGATCTTTTTTAGTCACACCTTTCCCAAACCAAAACTTCAGAAAAACAGTTCAGACTGAATTTGTTAATGCTTTAATGTAAATTGACAAATTTGGTAGGAGATTTGATAATGCTGACAAAGCAATATTTAAGTGTAAAACTCGCATTGTTATAATCCAAAGTCATTCTGTCCAGTCATTTACAAAAATGTATTGGTCTGATATTTTATAGGAAAAATGTTGATAAAGGTGAACTTATATTTGATATCATGTTATTTTTAGCTAACAGTTATTCCTGCATTGCACACAGTCATGAAGGATCAGCCTCTCCTTTAGTATGGGGTTATGCAATATAAATTTGGCAATTTTAAACGTTGGTGCTCCATAACGATATGTTTTCATATATTTTATGGTGCTAATAGTAATAACTTTATTTTTGTATCACTTTTAAAAACAAGATTTACAACCTGCTTTGACATGTTCAGAAGCAAACAGAAGAGCAGAGCAACTAGACCAAAGACTGATCATGTACGGTTCATAATAAGACATAAAAATACAGAGAAAATACACTCCAGATCCAGAAAATACAGATCTCAGAGACGCTGCACGTCTCACACACAGAGAATTTTAAGATTTGAGGTCTCTTCTATTTTTTCCTTGCACCACGAGCGGTTATCGGTCAAACTAGACCTAGTAACCCTAAATGCAATGTGCAATAGTGGGAGGTGTCCATTGCCCACTTTTTTAAAATTATTTTTTTACCTTTAAATGTAATTTATTTAACTCCTCACTGAAAAGTCACTGTGAATATTTCATAAATGCTTTACCCTGACCAACATAACCTTTATCAACATCTCATTAAAAACCTCTGAAACATCTTTGTGTCTCAAACTGACAGTGAAGAGTTTCACATCCTTGTTCTGCACTTTTATTTACTCTCACACTTTTGACCACAGACACCCAACCAAGCTAACAGTTCTTCACATGACACACTCTTCACACCCTAAGTGACAGTTTTTTTTTTCTGTGGTAAGAAGGAGTGCAGCGTTTTGACATCACTTCCCAGAGTTCACTGAACAACAGGGTTGACTGTGGCTTAGTGGATTGAGGGTTTGAGCCCCAGCTCCTGCAGTCACGTTGAAACAAGACACTCAAACCCAAATTCTTTAATCTGTTTAGACTTGCTTTGATGAATGTTGTCTTCTGTCTTATACTGCCTCTCTCTAAACTTTTGAGTGTTGGACACCGCCCACTCAGTGTGGTCCAATCAGACGTTTGCTATACGTCATTGCGTCATCGTCACCCATTGACCAGTGTCATTACATCACGCCCACTTTCAAGAAACAGGAAGTAAAGAGCACCCTAAGAAAATGATGGGAAATTACTCATTTAAAGAAACATTTAAATACACATTCTATATGAACTGGGTTTTTTTTTTGGTTGCTATCATGTTAACGTACGACTTTTCACGTGTTTCGCGCTCGAAAATGCATGTTCTTTGTTTTTTTACTGTGTATTCACTTCAGGATTACTAGAAGGCTAGCCAGCTAGCAATGTGAAACAACTACTACTAATGAACACAAATATTTACTGAAGTTTCCATTATTAATCTTCCATAGATCTATTTCACCATAGTTTATACTACATAAAATATTACACACTCACAGACAGATTAATCAGATTTTTATTATTGAATTAATAAAAAAACATCATAAAAACGGGTCACTAACGTTTGATGGGAAGGGCAGGGTTGTGTGGCACTGAGGAGGGGTTAAGGCAGCGCTGAGTGGGCGATGCCCAACGTTGAGCATCTCTCAAATTGAGCCCTGCCCACTATTACACACTGCACCGAGGGGCTTCTCAACTAAACTAGACAGGAAAGTGATAAATACAGAGCTATATTTACCTTGTTGTGGCAAATATATACATCCATATGGGTTGAATATGCTTCAAATCTGTTTCTTGATGAACTAGTTGAAGGCCACAAGCTAAAATGCTTCTGTTTGATAAATAGTTCCCCAAACTTTATGAAGCTTCTGTTTCCACATATTTTAAAAATGTTGCAGATAAGGAGAAACACAGTATGAAAACACTTACAGTTTGCACTTTTCAAAGTAAAAGGCCACTTCAGCATTTCTTTGGAGAGACTCCCCTGGTATGTACATACTGCTTTTATTTTGAAAAGCTACCGGCACATTTCCACTATACACTGAATCCAGTCACTTGTAGGGAGGTTTACTGAGGTCAAACAAGCAAAAGCAAACAAGCAGCAAACTTATGCCTGGTATGAAAGCTTTTATGGCAGCAACAGCTGCAAGCAGCAAAACATACCGCCAGTCTGAAACAGTGGTTACTATAGCAACGACAAAGAGGGCTAGTGATGTCATAGTACCAGTGTGGACCAAAATATGGTGGCCTCCTGGTGAGTTTTTATGCTCAGATTTACCCTTAATGCAGATATCTAGGATATCTAGTGAATTTATTTACTTCAGTATACATTGTCTGATCATGCAGAATTCCTTTTAAAATGGGTGCACAGACCGATTCATGCAGCATTTTTACTGATCTAGAACTCAATGGACCGATGCATTCAGATCTTTGACGTTAAGACCGGTTAGCCAATCCAGATCAGTTTATCTTTGCAGCAATAATATAATTTATTTGTAATAAGGCAGGGCAATTAATTGAAATTTGGATTAAACTGCAATATCGCCTACTACAGTTTTCAAATTACAGAAAATGCAATACTTCTTCAACCTGAAATGATTGGGTTTTTTTTCAGCAGACATGTTATGCTCTACACATCATGCAAACATTCAGCCATCAATTTTTATTAGAACAGTTTGAAAATAACAATCTACGTTCTTGTATGTTTTTCTTATTAAAAAAAGTAAATGACTTGGGGAGCAGGTGGCCTAGTGGTTAAAGGCGCCACCCATGTACGCGGGCGGCCCAGGTTCGAATCCGGCCTGAGGCCCTTCCCTGCACGTCTCTCTCCCACTCTTGACCCTGTTTCCAACTCTATCCACTGTCCTCCCCTATCTAATAAATGCACAAAAGTAAGTCTTAAAAAAAAAGTGAATGACTTAAAATCAACTTCCTTTTAATGGAACTATTAATGTAAAAATTTAGTCAAAGCAATTACAGTTAGATCCTTTCTAAGAACCGCTCAGCCCTAGTTTATCTATAAATGTGTCGATTATAAGAGGATTATTGATTTTATTCCTGAAAAATAGGTGAGAAACCTAACTGCAAAAGCAATATTGAAAAAAATATTGCAAATATGTAATTTTACAATATCACTCAGGCCTGATTTATATCTTATCATCAATTACAGTCAAAGTAACTTCTAAAGCCTGTTTCTAATGTGCTGCAGTGTCAGTAGTTGCAATCACCTCTAAGAGGTGTCAGACGTATCAGGAAGTTATGAAATTAACAGCAGTAACACTTTTTTTATATCCTTGAGTTGTTCCTCGTTGCTGCCGACAACTTTTGTGTCCACATTCTGATGAGAGGACGATGCTGGAGAGGAGCCAAACTCAAATTAGTCAAGGTTATTTAAATTTACCAGTGGATGAACGTGTGGATAAATGTCTTTCCACTGGAATAACAATATTTGGGGTGGTAGATGAATTAATAATTGAGACGAAGCAAAAACTGGCTATAGCTGTAAAACTGGAAACTTACATGTGGTTTTTGAGCCGGCCTCTCATTGGCTCAGGTTTTCAGCTCAGTAAGATCAGTGATTATTCGTCTTCTTTTAATCTCATCAAACGCAGCAGTCACAGCAGAAGTAAGTGGAAACTTTTAGTGTTTCTCAGGTTAAGTGCTGTTTTAAAGATAGTTCTGGCATCCACATGACTTTACATGCATTAGAATATTAATGTAAAATAAAAGAGAAGTAGTCATTTCTACATTTCATCTTTAGGATCATCAGCCGTCTATACATGCTAATAAAGGAAAGGGGAAGTGTAGCAGGCCAGTTGTCACTAGTCTGTCTCAGCTTCAGACAAGTTTTCTTTCATGATGCAACCAACCCACAGCACTTTCAGTAAACTTGACTAATTTTTACAATTGATGTAATTTAAACAGACAGGGAGCAGCAGTAGATATGAGGTCAGCTGCAGCAGTGAGTGGATTTGTCGTCTTCGTTCTCTTCATGTCTGGTACGTATGCTTGAATTTCAACTTTTCTAGTTTCAGGGGTATTTTATAAGACAGCTAACACTTATGTATTGATTGAATGTTGAGATGCCGTATGATGTAAACCTTAGTGTCTTGTAGTGTCTGAATGTCTGAAATCACCAGTTTCCTTCATCTCTGTCTTCTGTATTTAAGACAACCCAGCTAACAGAAAACAATCAGAAAGCATGGTTGTTTTTAATATAATGCCAAATAATAACGCAGGAGAGACCAAAATGCAAACAAAGCAGGAAACAAGTCTCTTATGTTTAGTCGACTGCTCACACTGATGACCAATCTCTGAACAGGCTAATAAATGGTGCTAAACATCGTATGTTTAGACATCTATTACCTTTAAATATATTCAACTCCTTCCTGAAAATAGTCCCTGTGAACATTTCATAAATGCTTTACCCTGACCAACATTAACCTTTATCAACATCTCATTAAAAACCTTGTAGGCTAAGTTTTCATATTGACACTATATTGAGTTTTATAAAACATCTTTGTGTCTCAAACTGACAGTGAAGAGTTTCACATTCTTGTTCTGCACTTTTCTCACACTTTTGACTACAGGCAGAGACCCAACCAAGCTAACAGTTCTTCACATGACACACTCTTCACACCCTAAATGACAGTTTTTTGTTCTATGGTAATGAGGATGTGACGTTTTGACATTGCTTCCCAGAGTTCACTGAACAACAGGGTTGACTGTGGATTAGTGGATTGAGGGTTTGAGCCCCAGCTCCTGCAGTCACGTTGATGAGTCCTTGGACAAAACACTCAAACCCAAATTCTTAAATCTGTTTAGACTTGCTTTGGTGGATGTTGTCTGCTGTCTTATACTGCCTCTCTTTAAATTTTCTACATCTTCCTGAATTTCCTAATTTGATCTTAAAGTTTTTGTCTACTCTGCTCTGTTCTGTATTTTATGCCTCAATCTGATTTTTATTGCCGCTATAGCACTGATCTTCAACTGGAGGCCTGGGGGCCACATCAGGCCCCCCACAGCTTCCCATCCGGCCCCCAGAGCATCACCAAATACAGAGCATGTGAAAAGGAAAAGATTTTTTGTTGTTGTTTTTTTTCTAAATAACCTCCCAACAACTATAAAAACAACTCCAAAAACAGTTGAGATTGAAACCATTTCATCCAGATGACTTTATGTTTCATCCGTCTTTATTTTTATTAGAAAACCACCTGTCAGCCGTTACTAGCCAATATGATGCATGTCAAACACCCATTTATCAGTCCTTTCCTGATAAAACTGCCATTTTCTATGTCAACTCCTGGCTTCAGGAATATTCGACTAAAATACTCAGTCGCCCCCTTGTGGCTGGATGTGATATTTATGACTGATCTTGCTGTTAGAGCCAAACAATTACATACATTTGAAAGAAAATCAAAATATTTACACAAAAATAAATGAATGAGACCATTTTTAATACTTCTTTAGTTTTTCTAAGAGCTCAGCGCCGAAAGCACTTTGATACGGAAAAAGCTGGTCCTTGTCCAAATGTAGTTGATGACCCTTCACAGCTTCACTTCTCTGATTTATTATTATTATTATTACTTTTATTATTTTAGTTTCTGGCAGTCCATTTTTTGCATTTAGATTGATTCATCTCTATGCATTTAATTGTTTATATCTATTCTTAGTGTTTTGATTTCTGTTCTCTTTTTCTTAATATCTTAAATGCTCTTACATCTCTGGTCCTTGGGTCTTTTTTATGCAGTTAGGTTCCTGTGTTGCCTGAATGTGTCTAGGTTATTCTGGGTTTTCATTCTAGATCTTAATTTTTTTCTGCATTTTTATGTTTCTGGGTTTTTAAGATGTCTTTATGAGATGACATACTGTCGGGTTATTAAGGTTAAAGGGTTAAATTCTTGGCTGTTTCTCATGGATTCCTCTGCTGTTGGTTTTGTCTTTCTTGTTGTGTTTTTATGCTGATGTTATGGTGTGATCCTTGTGATCCCATTGTCAAAGCATTTGATAAGCATCAAATCAGAAGCAACTGGCCACTAGAGGGCGCTGGGACACAGCCCCTTACCCCAGCCAGACACACCTCAAACACTAATGTAAGAATTAAAAGATTATAAACTTTTGAAACTGTAAAGATCGATTTGTCCATGTGTTAAATACATGGTATAGTCCTAGTAAAATGTGTTTAAGATGCAGTTTCATCCATAACTCTTTAGTTTTATTAACACGTGATGTACAGCTGAGCCTATCAGTGTGCTTAGATCAAATCTGTTTGGGTCTATGTTCATGTGGCTTATCATGCGGTCATTGGCTAAAGTCAAGACTAGTCTCTTCTCATCTTCTCATGTAATTGTGTGTTTTGCAATCTGTGGACAAGTTGTGTAATCTTTTTCGTTTTGTCTTTCTGTATTTACATCATTATGGTCATTTGATTACAAAAACATGCTGAATGTGAGCAAAAAAAGAATTATCTTGAACCGTTTCTATTCTACTTTTTAGTGTCTGATCATAACTTACAGCTCTTTAGTGTGCAGCAGACTGGAGTAGATGCTGAAATAAGCACTAGTTACTAAAAAAATAAGGGACTGTGTTTTTTAATCAGGTCTTATTTTGAATCAAAAATTAATTTTGCATCAGATCATGACTCCCAGATTCAGGATTAAATCATGAGATGTTGAAGGATTCACATCTCTAATATGAATATAGAAACTAATTTTAATATATTAGGATAGCATGTCTTAATTTTCAGGCTTCACTTTAAATTGATAAAATTGCAAAGCTGACATAATGAGCTTAATGTCAAAATAATGTCTTTGACAAAAAAATGATCAGTGAAAAAGTAAATTCAAATTAAAAGTTATTAAAAGTTAAGGGCCATGTATTCACATACATTAATTACTCCATTTTCCCATGATAACAGGGTAAATATCAGAGTGAATAATATATGTGAATATATGGCCCTGTAGGGCTTCCGTACCTTAAAGATAATGAAGTCTCCAGTGTTGTCATTTGTCTGGGATTAGTTTTTTGTGCTTTGTGTTGCAGTGGTGCAGGCTGAGGATGGCTGGGCAGTGACTTGCTCTCCCACTCAGATTTGTGTCTTGAAAGGATCGACAGTGGAAATCAGCTGCACCTTCAGATATCCACTGATGATTAACGGACTGAAAACTACAGCTGAGAACACATTCTGGTTTACCGGTCTGCAGGGAAAGGAGCCTTCAGATCTGAGGGCTTCCTCTGATTATGCAGGTCGAGTTCAGTATCACTGTGGTGGAAACAGGTGCACCATGAGAATAACAGACCTGAGAGAGAGCGACTCGGCTACGTACAAGTTTAGGTTAATAACAAACCACATAGGTGGGAGTTATACCGCTGAACGTGGAGTCTCTTTGACTGTATCAGGTAAGATTTTACTGACTTTTCTGAAGGCTTGTTTGTTGTTGATTATTGTCATGCATACACTGACAGTAACATAAAAATGTTGTTTCTTGACAAATTCAGCTATCCAGGTCAAGATTGACAAAACTGAACCATGTTGGTCAGACCCCTGCTCATGGTCACAGCTTAAGTGTGTCAGCAGATGTCCTCTATCTGGTCAAACATCCTTCATTTGGTATGAAAATGAAAAGAGAGTTCTGAAAAAAACGAGTCAGTCATGGGAAAAATACTTTTATTCTGCAGAAAGTTATTCATGTGCTGTTCAGGGACTCGAGGACTCCCTATCACCTTCAGTGTGTGAGTTTATTCCCCAGGCTTTGACTAGATGACATGAATATATTTGATACTCTGGATTTAGACTGTTTTCCTTACAATGCCAACCTCATTCAAATAAATGTGTTTATTTTCAGGTGGCCATGGTCATTCATGTCACAGAGTGACTTATGCTGACAGAAGAATCTGTGCCTTCAGAGGCTCATCAGTGGAGATTTCTTCTACTTTCAACAGTTATGAGAATACCGTATCAAAATTCTGGTTCAGGACTGACAGAAGCTTCCAGCATTTTGGTGAACAACCTGAGGATTCAGGTCGTATTCAAGTCTTTGAAACACAGAAAGGACGCTCCACTTTGAGGATCTCTGACCTGAGAGAGACCGATTCTGCAGAATATCGCTTCAAATTCACAACAACACGTTTTGAATGGCAAAGCAGATTTCCTGGAACGACTCTGACTGTCAGAGGTACTGATGAACACTAATATACCACTTTTATAGACACTTTTTACAGACCGAGTTTAAAGACAAGCATCAACACTGGTATCTGACATAACAAATGAAAATGTTGAAGTCATTGTCACTCCCAGCTGTCACCAGTACGAGCTTTCAGCCACTCAGCAGCTGGACCCACAGTGACTTACACTGTCTGTGGCGTCACATGCATTCCCTCTAAATATGAACATGAAAGTCACTGTGTGGATCAGGAGAGGGTTGACTTAAACTGGAAGCTGAGAATTTGCTCATAAATGCAGAAATCCACAGCAAATCAGGTCAATTTAGCATCTAAGAAACGAAATTAAGGTTTTATGATTTAAACTTGTAGTGCTCAAATCAAAAAGAATCAGTTTCTTTTGTAAATGTTTAAACAGTTTCATAACAGTTTATTATGGGCTGTGAAATCCACTATGTCCACGGCTCGTTTTAGATTGCACCTTGCTCCTCTGGCCAACAGGTGGTGATGTTATACAAGCAACTCTTTATGCCACTGACAGCTTATTAAATCAAACTTTTCTCTTTGAACAGATCCAGATTTACAGGTGCAGGTGATCAAGTCTTCTAGCGGTCCAAAGCTGATTTGTCACAGCAGCTGTATTCAAGGTGGTCGCTCTCCCTTCACTTGGTTTGAGAATGGAACCAAAATAATGGAGCAAACATCTTCATCTTATAGATGCTCTGTTGACCCTGCAGGCGTTTACTCCTGCTCTTATGAGGATTATCGCTCTACTTCAGTGTGTGAGTCAGTGCTACTTTGTTCAGAACAAAATTGATGGGATGGAAACTTGTTATCAATGTTATCAATCATTTTACTAATACAGTGTTTAACTAATTTACATAATGAAACTCAGCGTTAGTTCATGCAGGTTAGGTAGTCGTGATCAGCTTACAGCCAGCTGATCCCATTTATCGCCTCTCTCTCTCAACACAGCGGTCTATTTAAAAGTGATGTACTTCTCCCTGCTTGCATTAATAATGATGCATCATGCTGCTGCTAGAAAAGCCTCCACCCCAGCCTCCTCCTTTATAGCATAAAGCTTGTTACACCATCGTATTCATATTCATGCTACTATGGATTAATGGCTTTTAAACTAATTTTATTGTATTCAGTACACATTGTCATTAATGTATCTATCCATATGGGGCTTTCTAGCCATGCACCCCCTGGAGAGTCAAAGCTGCTGCTTGACTTCCAAGGGAGGATCTTTGGAGTAGCTCCTTAAACTGTAGATTCATTTTACAGAAAAATGGTAAAATGTATGACAATTAGTGTTCCTGACTGAACTTGAATTCAAGTTATGCTAATGCCATGACTAAAAACAACAGACTTACCAGACAGACTTAAAAAGTAGAGTAGCTTTTATCTGCAAAATGTTTGAATAGGCAGAACCATGAAAGCAGATTAACCATTTGGCCTTCAGCAGCCGATCATTTTTAATCTTCCCTGTGCCGCTCTGTTACATACAGCTTCAATGTCTTATATTTACACTTTATATTTTTATATAACTCCATTAAAGGACAAAAGTTTTGATAACATTAACAACATAAGAGTTTTAAGTAAATATCGCAGAACTTTAGTAACATACTAATATGTGGACTTTAGAGTAGGACCACTTGAAAAATGAAGAACTAAAGAAGATCCATTTATTTTAAAGAAAAAAAATTAATCAATGAGATTATAAAGTCTTAAATTTACAACAAAACACAAGTAGAATTTTGGAATTTTGAAGAAAAACCTTAAATTTTCAGGTTTTAAAAGTTGCAGATTTTTGAGGGGAAACTTTTTTTTTCAAGTTTAAATAGTTCAAAATTCATTCATGAGAAATTTAGAACTTTTTAGATAATAAAGTAATAACAGGTTGAAGAATATCAAACCAAATAAAGCCTTTTTCTTCATGTTACATGGAACTGATGCAGTTGAGTTAATCAAGCTATCATTTTAACTGAGCAATTAGGAAATACTTGCAATTGTCAGCCCAGACTCAGTTCATTATCATTAGCATCCAGACTTTAAAGAGAAATTATCTCCTAGATGCTGTTTAGAAGGACACAACACACTGACACGGCTCATTATTGTTTACGATGAAAGGGCAGTGAGGATGAGGAGCAGACGCAAAGACATCACTGAGACACCTTTTAGTTAAAATGAGCTGCACTGGAACAGATGATCAGTTGAAGTATTTGCATCATTTTCCTCCACGCTGTGTAATTGCTCACTCTCTCTCACTCGTCCACCACTGCACTATTTCAATATGAGTGGATCATACCAGCTAAACCACTTTTTAACAGCTTTTCTTCTTCACGCTGTCAAAAGCATGGTCCTCTGCAGGTGACCTGTGCAGTAGTACGTCTAGTAGTACGTGCGGTTGGTCTGAACCGAGGGCAGTTGTTCCAAAGTAGAAAAATAAGAAAACTAAAATTTAAGGAACACAGACAAAACCCTCAGAGATCCAGGGTAAAGTGTAGTTATTCTGTGTGTCTGAAAGGACATTCTTAACTCCCTTCTTGCCCAGCCTCGCTCAAGCCACGTTGTGATGCACCACGTTGATTGGTCAAGGGCTTGAGCTGAAACTCTAACCTCTAATGGGCAACATTTACAACAGGATACTGGCTTATTCCAGACAATAGCACCTGATGGCTATGTTACTAAAACATAAGAAGAAAAAGAATAAAACAGAAGTAGAGCAACAAATATATTTTCAATAAAGTACAAGGATGCAGTAATACTTTATGCTATGTTATATATTTTTGTTAGGATAGTCTAAGTGACATTTTAGTATCACTCAGTCTTCTCCGTTATCTTCTCCAGATGCTCCAACAGCTCCTACAGTGTTGATGATTCCCACTGGTGACATTATGAAGAACAGCTCAGTGACTCTGAACTGTAGCAGTGATGCTAACCCACCACCTAAATACACCTGGTACAAGAGGAACCAATCATTGCTCAGAGGATCACAGCTTGTCCTCGACTCCGTCCAGTCCTCTGACTCTGCAGAATATCACTGTGTAGCTGACAATAATCTGGGAAGGAGGACATCTGAACATGTTTTTATTGATGTGAAATGTAAGTAAACCTTAGTTTCAGTCTGCCTGTATGTTGCCTGTGCCTGAAATGGGTGGTCTGTGGGTTACGTCTGCTCTTCTTGCATTCAGAGTTTCAGTAGAAGTTGAAATGGTTTTCTCCTAAATTGCTTCCGCTGCTGTATCAGTGGTATCACACCTCCTTAAAAATTTCAGATGCAGCACAGCAACCCACCTTGAGTTATGACTATCTATCAATCTTGTCTTCCAGATGGTCCACAGACTGCTATTTTGACCTTGAATCCTTCAGCAGAGGTCGCGGAGGGCCTTCCTTTGACTCTTAACTGTAGTAGTGATGCTAACCCAGCAGCTACATACACGTGGTACAAGGCAAACCAAATTCTGAGACATGGACCGGTAAACATTTATGATTTCACCTCACTCAGCTCTGAAGACAAAGGGATCTACTCCTGCAAGTCTGAGAATCAATATGGACATGTCAGCTCTGCTCCTCTATTTTTAGATGTTCAGTGTGAGTACAAAACATCAGAATATTCACATGCTTCCTTGGACATCTCTGTTTTCATTCAGCAAGTTAATTCTGGATCATTGCCCTGACTCCTGTCAGTGACTGAGGAGAGGTTAGGTTTCCCCCTAGTGGTGTTTTGAGTTATTACAGCTTTAATAACAAACCCTCCAGTATCCGAGTATGTTAGAAGTGCTCCTCCACAGAGAGTTGGTTGTCTGAGCCTTGGAGTAGAACCAACAGTGAGTTTTTATGTTATTGGTTTATTTGAGTTGTTTCATGGCATTGTGAGCCTCAAGGTGGTGTTTGTTAGCATTTATTTAAAGCTATCTAAACCGTGCTAACTATGCTAATGCTAATCTTGAAGCTAACCATTAGCAAGAGGCTAGTTAAACTGCTAAGGCTAATTTAGTTCATTGTTGAGCCTCATTCGTGTTGTACGGATGAGTCTCCATCTCTATTGCTGCATTTTATATTGTGTTTACCTTTCTGTGAGTGCATTTTGAGGTCACAATGGTGTGTTTATAATGTAGGCATAATGACTATGTCACATATTTCATCTACAGTCATGGACGAAATTGTTGGCACCCCTGGAATTTTTCCAGAAAATACACCATTTCTCCCAGAAAATGGTTGCAGTTACAAATGTTTTTGGCATACACATGTTTTTAGCCTTTATGTGCATTAGAGCAATAGAAAAAATTAGAAGAAAAAGCCAAAATTGACATGATTTTACACGAATGGTGGATAAACATCCTCAGTCAACTTCCACACAAATTCAGGCTGTCCTGCAGACTCAGGGTGCAAAAGTGTCAGCTGGGACCATACTTGGTCATCTGAATTAGATGAAGCGCTATGGCAGGAGACCGAGGAGAACCCCACTGCTGAAAAGAGACACAAAAAAGCCAGACTGGAGTTTGCAAAAATGTACCTGAGTAAGCCTCAATCCTTCTGGGAGAACATTTTGTGGACAGACGAGACTAAGGTAGAGCTTTTTGGAAAAGCATGTCATTCTACTGTTTACAGACAGAATGAGGCCTACAAAGAAAAGAACACAGTACCTACAGTCAAACATGGTGGAGGTTCAGGGATGTTTTGGGCTTGTTTTGCTGCCTCTGGCACTGGGTGCCTTGACTGTCTGCAAGGAATCATGAAATCTGGAGACTATCAAAAAATTTTGGGCCACAATGTAGGGCCTAGTGTCAGAAAGCTGGGTCTGTGTCAGAGGTCATGGGTGTTCCAGCAGGACAATGACCCCAAACATACCTCAAAAAGCACTAAGAAATGGTTGGAGACAAAGCTGGAGAGTTCTGTAGTGGCCAGCAATGAGTCCGGATCTAAATCCCATTGAACACCTATGGAGAGATCTCAAAACTGCTGTTGCAAGAAGGAACCCTTCAAATCTGAGAGACCTGGAGCAGTTTGCAAAAGAAGAGTGGTCCAAAATTCCAGTTGGGAGGTGAAAGAAGCTTGTTGATGGTTATAGGAAGTGATTGGTTTCAGTTATTATTTCCCAAGGGTTTGCAACCAAATATTAAGTTGAGGGTGCCAATAATTTTGTCCGGCCCATTTTTTGAGTTTTGTGTAAAATTAGTCAATGTTGTCTTTTTCCTTCGGATTTTTTGTGTTGTTCCACTGCACATAAAGGCTAGAAACACATGTATACCAAAACATTTGTTGATTGCAACAGTGTCTGGGAGAAATAATGTATTTTCTGGAAAAATTCCAGGGATGCCAACATTTTCGTCCATGACTGTATCTGTATTGTAACGTTCTGTATTTCATTGTGTGTTGCAGTTTTACAAAAAACACAGAAGATTAAGTAAAGCAGCCTTAGTCAAATCTACTGGGTCTCTCATTTTTGTTCGCTATCTGTCAGCCAGGACAGAATAATCATGAACACTTAGCGCGCTGAGATAAACACAAACTTTGGCCATATCTAAAGATAGTCTAATGATCCAAGCAACAAATCTAAATTCAGCACCAAGACCTGTAAATATGAACGTAACCAAAGAGAACTAATTTGTATGTCCTGTTCCAGATGCTCCAAAGCCTCCCTCTGTGTCAGCAAGGCCCTCTGCTGAGATAGTGGAGGGCAGAGCCGTGACCCTCATGTGTAGCAGTGATGCTAACCCAGCAGCTAATTACACCTGGTACAAGGAGAATGAAGACTCACCTCTAGCTTCAGGACAGATCTTCTCCATCGCTGACTTCAGTGCTAAACACAGTGGTAATTACTACTGTGAAGCCCTGAACACAAGGGGGCGCCATAACTCCACCTTCATCTCCATTATAGTGGCAGGTATGTTATTCACTTTCACCTGCAGGTGACTTTTACAGCTTAACTTGTGAAGTTGCATTTGACTGCAAACTGGATAGCTGACCAGTGTTATGTGGCTTACCCCTAATGCTCACATTGTCCGTCTGCACAGCGTTCGTCTGCACCCACAATCCAGAACATATCACTTCCTTTCTTGTCCATGTTTTCCATGAGCACGCTAGATGAGCGTCTCTTTAGCATGCTCATGTCTTTGGTGATCTGTGAACCTATCAGTTCATTTTCCAAAACATGAGCTGCTGAGTGCTTGTTCATAACTCAAGAAGTTCAAAAAATTATCTGCACTGTGAGCCAGAAAAAGATATCACTGCACTGCTGTGTGTGTATTTTCCAACAGTTCATCCCAGCCTGACATGCTGGGTTTGTTTCACCCTTTCTATGGGTTGCAGCAGCTGTGTGTAAGTTCAAATGTAGTCTAGTTTGAATATGTCCTACTTAGATTTAAGCTGTTGGACCAGCTGAGATAGTTTCAACATAGACTCCACTTAAAACTTAAATATTACACCTACCTCTTACCAGGTGTAACATCCTTCATAAAACATGGTTGTCATAGTGATAGTTTAGAAAGGTGGGATAACTCGGAGGATGATGAGGAGCTGAGGGTTTTACTGGCAATTTGGTGTCAGCAGTGTGATCAACTGCACCATCATTTTCCATGAGCAGAGATTATTTCCACTGCCCACCACTGAATTATCTCGTGTTATTGGCAATGTCAGCGTTGGTCTTACACTGGCTCTAGGCTGTAGACTTTGGTAATCACTAGGGATGTTCCTATGTGTCTATTTCACCATTCAGCTAAACACTCATTAAATTGCATTTAACCGACTAATCTAAAGAGAAGAAGATACTCAGTAAATATTCACATTCATCACAGAGTCCCTGTGTTAGCCACGCTGTACAGAGACAGAGTACAAATCACACCCGCTAACATTAGCAGCTAACTCCGCCAGTCTTAGTTCCTCTTGGCAGATTAATATCGTGCTCTGTTATGTGGCCTTTTCACTTCAGTCGAGTTATTATATTTGAGTTCAACCCTCGCCAGCCTGCATGCAAATGGTCATACCACGCTGTTCCTACTACACGCTTGATGCTAAACTTCATATTTACATCTGGTGAAGTGCTGTGAGGAAAGCTCACAACTTTAGTTACAACTTTACTAGTTTCAACATAGAGTTTAGAGTGGACTTTACACCATAGCTTAAGACATTACTTACACACAGCTGGGGCACCTGGCCTCAGGTGTGTATTTTATAGTAAAAGCTAGATGAGTGTCACTGAGGCTTTTTTCTGAAAGCATTTCTGGAACATCCCTGTCATGCATTTTATCGTTTTATTGCAAAATGTACATACAGTTCAACTTGGTGGAGAAGGCTCTGCTCAGAAGATGCTGCCTGGGTAAGTCAAGCAGCATGCTTTAACCCTCTGGTACCCCCTGTGCCAAAAATGCACACTGAATTGATATTTTTTTCAAAAACTTTGTCCTCTTTAACAATCAGTATTATCATGTATTTTATTTTTTGTTCACTTTTGCACAATTTTCAAAATTTTGTCCCAGCCACAACAATCAGCCCAAATAAATAAAGTAAACCTTTTTTATAGCGTAAATATCCCTGGTGTGTAAAAAATGCACATTGAAACCCATTCAAACTACTTCTATTGATCCATACGCCATTAAGGCATGAATCATGCATTTTCTGGTTTCTGGGCTTCATTTGAGAGTTGGGGTTTTACATTTGCACCCGGACCATTTTTTTAACCTGTGGCGTCACTTTTACCATATATGGGCGAGGACAGGAAATGCATGTTTTTTTCCACAAGATTTCAGTGTTATACTGCCCTTTGCTCCCCTTCTCACTAACTCTCTGAGGTTTTGTCTAAGTGCAGATCAGTGTGTGAGTCTGTGAGTGTGTCTGTGCAATAATCAAAAAATAAGTTATCTAATTTTCATGTAGTACCTTGCAAAAAAAATCATTTTTTGTGTATTTTGCATCTAAAAATGCAGTGACATCATCAATGAAACATGGCATTTAAAGGGTTAAAAAATTAAAATGAATGAGTATTTGACATTAATGATTAGGGCTGACCTTAAATGAGAAAAATATAATTTAATAACAGTAAAACAATTTTGAACTGTATGATATTTATAACATGATTTAAAGGTGTGCATTTTTTGTGCAGCAGGGTGAAAAACGTGAGTATTTTAGAATAATTGACCTCACAAAAAAAATAATAATGCATTTTTAACCAGTGTTGCTACTAATCAATGACATATGCCAGGCTGCAATCATCGAAAATCAAGCACACTGAGCTAAACCGGTGCCCAAGATGCACACCTTGTTTTAAGCTGGTTTGCTTCCAGCAAATGTCAGTCTGCACAGAACGGATCACCCCAAACAGGAGGATATAGTCCATGGGCATACACAGTGCTTGCTGTTTATTTCAAAATAAGACACTAGGTAAAGACTGATGACTGTTTATCCTCTAATTTTTTTCAACTTTAAGTTAAAATAGGAAACAATCATTAAATCAACCCAATACAAGCAAAGAAACAATCTGTTTGTGTTTTTCTTTTTAACCTTATAAATTTGTGGTTCAGCAGCTCTGAGCTACACTCTTCAGAAACAAATCCAGTGGGCAAGGGTGTTACTAGGTTTTTTGTCACAAAAATGCTCAAAACTCACACCATTGTTACCAAAATAGGCTGCATGAATCTATCTAAACAGACAGGAGTGCAGAATCAGATCAGACAAAAAATTTGCATGTTTCTCCATATTATTGAACGTCTTTGAGAAACTTTGGAGCACTAACCCAAACTGTTTATGCTCCAGATCTTTTAATTCTCCCATTGAGTGTCTGAATTTCCCATGTCATCATCAGATAAAAGGACAGCAGCAGCTGTAGGAACAGTAACTGCACTTCTCCTGGTTATCGTTCTCCTTATTGTCTTCATTTGTATCAGGTAAGGAATTAATTATCTGTTTCCTTTAATGCATATTTAAGTCTTTAATTATTCTCCAAATTTTAAAGTTTATGATTTCACTTGATAATCTTCCCATGTAGGAGAAAACAACTCAAACAACAATCAACGAGTAGAGAGAGACGTGACAACGGAGAACAGGTAAGGTTCCTCGATTGGGGCTAGCGCTCCTCCTTGCCCCCCCACTCCCCTTCTTTTGAGGAAGGAGAAAGAAAAGAACAGATGGGTTTAGTGGGTTTTATCAAACTTAATTTGGCCCCCAGCTGACAATTTCCTCCTCCAGATGCTCTTGTTTAAACTTCTCTAGCAATACTGAACAAACTGACAGTTTTCCAGGTCATAAAATGCTGCTCTAAACCCTCTACATCCCACTACAACTGGATGAAAAATATTTTCCATCTTTACTGTTCAGCGTTTGCTCCTAATTCTGCATATCTAAGTGTGTCATACACTTCCTCCACTGAATCCTTCCAGGTAACCTCTAGTTCTATTAAATTAACTAGCCGCCGACTTGCAGGCCATAGCAATATGTCAGGCCTCAGATTGGTGCAAACTATCACCTGTGCAAATACAAGCCCCCCCCCCCCAGGTAAAGCCCCCTTTAACTGGCCTGAAAGAGGACTTCCTAAATACCTCCTTAAGTTTCTCTTCCACACACCCAAGCTGAACTACTGCACTCTCTTCCTGTTTATATTTACCTGGTACCCTCTCCAGACCACTCTGAGCCAAAACCCAAGCCTCACTAACCTGGCTGCCAATACCAGGAGAGTTTGGAGATGTTTTACATCTGCAAATACTGTGAATAAGTTAAACAAGGGGGATAGCTCATTCCTTGAATTTTGGGACCTCTGCCTGTGATCAGAAGGTATTGCAACAGCAGAACTCATCTCAAGACTCAAATCACATGCAGTTGTCTCAGAAATGTAAGTTTCCTTCACCAAAAAACACCCCCAGGAAGTATAAATACATGGGGATGTATGTAAAGAGAACTGAGACAATCAATACTGAACAGGTATTTTAATTTTAAGATCATGTTCATTACATCAAAATGCAGTATGCTTAAGATCTGTGTGTTTAATCAGTCACGAACAGGTCCAGTGTATGACAACCTGTCAGCTGTAGCTCAGAGACGACCGCCAGAACAGCAGGACCCCCTTCGCAATGCAACCATCAGCTTCTTTCAGGACCAGGTGGATGTTGTCTATGCAAGTGTCAAACCAGCTCACAGACGAGCACAGAACAGGAGCACAGAGGATGAAGTTGAATATGCAAGTGTCATACCAGCTCACAGACGAGCACAGAACAGGAGCACAGAGGATGAAGTTGAATATGCAAGTATCAGAATTCAAACTGCCAGCAGACTTCCAAGGTGAGCATCTCCTACAGAATCAGAATTCTGAATCATAATCACTGTTCTTAATGCTTTGTTTTTCCTTTAACAGGGCAAATCACGAGGCTGGAGATGATTCCTTTGCCCTCTACAGTACAGTCAAACCCAGATAAACACAAGCACTTGGATCTTTTTTTCTCTGATGCCTTATTTTGGACTTTTTATGCCTTTATTGAAAACACAGGACAATGGATTGAGTTGGAGAGAGAGTGGGGGATGGCATGCTGGGCACAGATTTGAACCTGGGCAGTCCACTTTGAGAACAGCTTCTGTAAATGGAGGGGGGTCTGCAGCACAGACATGAACGCTAGACTACCAGTACCCCAACATTCCCTTTTTGAAAGTTGTTTGCAATCTTGAAGCTTAAAATAATGTGTCTCTCTGCAAAAATAACAACTGAGGCCTCTCCCAGGCCAGATGCGATATATAAGACCTCCACAGGGAGGGGACCAGGAGGCATACTGATCAAGGTGCCTGACCCACCTTGACTATCTCCTTTTAATGTGAATGAGCAGTGGCTCTTCTTTGAGTTCCCTTCAGATGTCAGAGCTCCTCACCCTGTCTCTAAGGCTGAGCCCAGACACCCTCCTGAGGAGTCTGCTATCGACCACCTGAACCTGCGATCCCATTCTTTTAGTCCTTACTCAGAGTTCATGACCATAGGTGAGGTTTGGGACATAGATTGACCAGTAAAGTGAAAGCTTGTCAGTCTCATGGACTCGTTTTAAGTTATCCTGTGTTTTATATGCTTTTTTGTGCTTTTAAATGAATCCTACCATGATTATGATAAGAACCTTGAGCTTCTGCTACCTTTATTCAACTAAATGACTTAATCTCCTGTGGCCTTTAGACACCTGCCTGCATCACCTTACCAGTTACTGTACACTATGGGGTCTGCATTCACACATTGACTGATCAATGCTGAAAGGATGAATGAATTTTATTTTGGTTGTATACATCTGAACAAAACAAACCCCAACAAGATCATTTTAAACCAAAAACTTTAATCATTTTATATCTACGTTTCAACATAACCTACAGTATCTCCTCATAATTAATCTCAAGATAGCTTTTCCTCAGATTGTGTCTTCCTGTTCTTATAGAGTCTTTTATTCATAACATATTAGCCAACATTGTGTATGGATTGGTACTGGGGTGGAGGGGTGAGGTCATATTTTCCTTTATTTGTGTATTTGTTTGTTTGTGACACACTTTGTTCTATATTGCTTTGTTTGAAAAGTGCTATATAAATAAAGTTTGAATGACTGAAAGTCTGCCTCGACAGAAACTCACAATCCCACATGCAATGTTTTCTTAATAATTGCAGTTTCCCTTGCAGTAGAGGCACTATTTAAAATCAGTTTCTCTTTCTTGTAGGTTAAATGCCTCTGGGTCTGAGAACAGATGTCAGGTGGCATTTGCATTACACCTGCATTCTTCTAACAGCCAGTAGGGGGCGACTCCACCCTTTGCAGACATAAAATTCATCCAACATAGGTGTTTGAAGCATTACCTACCCAACAACAACAAAATCTAATGAGTTTAATGTCTCATTTGCTGAGGCCTGGACTTCTTTGTACATAGTATGATTCATATTTTTCAAATATTCTCACTTTTAGTGAAAGATGAGACATTAAAGCTGCTTTTCCTTCAGTATGTGAATGTTAGAATATATGCCTTCATCCTAGTTCCTTCATTTTTGCCACCACATAAATATTTCAGATCATCAGATAAACTTTAATATTAGATAACCTGAGTAAATAGAAAAGTCAGTTTTTAAATGATGATTTCATTCATTGAGGGAAAGACGCCATCCAAACTTACCTGGCCCTGTGTGAAAAAGCCACTGCCCCTGGACCTGATAACTGGTTGTTCCACCCTTGGCAGCAACGACTGCAAGCATTTGTGATAACAGGCAGTGAGTCACATCACACAAAGGGGAGAACGTTCTGGGGCCCATGGTGGTCAGGAAAATCATGGTCCATTGTAAAGTTAAGCTGTGATTTTATTTTATTTTTTTTTCATGAATAACAACCACCCCTATCAAAGCACACTGTTAAACATTTCTGTAATTTCTAAAGTGTTTTACAACTTTTTCTCCAGTATAATGCTGTGAATCCTATTTACAGTAAAATACTGTAATTTCCATTGCAATCTTGGAATTTTTGGTGACGTCAGACAGTATGAGTCATTCTATAATTAGGGGAACATTTCACATCAACGAAAAGTGAAGAAATCAGTGTACTTTTTTGATAAATGTTGTTTCTACAATACACCCCCATGAGGTTCTAAATGTATTAACTGCCAGGCTTATGCTCTAATTATTTATTGAATATTTAAATAAAATCATACATGAGTGACATTATTTTGTCAACTGTGTTATGGACAAAAGTTGTTCCATAGAAGACATAAATGAAATAACACACATTTGATAAAACATGTTCAAAAGGTCTTGTGTCTATTCACCAGGGATTTTAAAGTTTTCTTTCTGATTTAAAAACACAGAATTTGAACTTGACGCTGGATTTTTTTTTGTCAGCTGCAGTTATCAGGGATCAATATTTTTTCAACATTTATGATTTTTGAAGAGTAAAACCTAAAGCTTAGCAAACTGGACGGAACAAAAAAAGGTAGTCCCAGTATAACATATGCAATTTTTAGCTAAATAAATGCTGGAACCTGTTGCTTTTCTTATATTAACCCCTTAAAGCCTGAAAACACAAATTATAGTCAGAAAATTCTAATTTTTTGAAAATGAAATGTTTATTTCATTTTCTACTGAAATCCAATAAAATCCAAATTTCCATAAAATTTAACGTATATATTTTGTGTGTCTCATTTGATACATTAGGTGTTTTTGGTAACTGATAATCGATTTGAGAGCATTTTTTTAATATATATTTAATCATTGCTTGAAATGACTATTTCATAAAACTGGTCAGTACTACCTGTGGACATGAAATGTGCCCCTATTTATAGAATGACTCATATACACTGATTTACTGTAATTTTTAAATGTACAGTAGCCTATATCAGGGGTTCTCAACCTTTTCAGCCCGCGACCCCCAAAATAAAGGTGCCAGAGACTGGGGACCCCCACTGTACCTGAAGGTGGCTGAACACAATCATGCATTGTTCAAGAATTAGGGGGGGAAATGGGAGACCTTTCTGGGGCCCAGCCAAACTGGGGGCCAGCAAAATCGTGGTCCAGTGTAAAGTTAAGCTGTGGTATTTTATATTTAACCTGAATAATAACCACTCTTATCAAAGAAACACATTTTAATTCATTTGTGTATTAAGTATCCCTCTTAAAAATGTCAATCCTTTTGTTAAAAACAGAATTAAAATACATTAAAAATGGATAAAATGGGTTAATAATGGCAAGAAATGGTGGGAAAGGTGGTGAAATTGGATTTTAAAAGTAGCAGAAATGGGTTAGAAATGCCAAAAATTTGATAAAAGTGGCAACAAAATAACTGAAGGAATGGCATAAATGGGTTAAAGTGGCAAAAAATGGCCTATTAAGTGGTAAAAGAGGATTCAAAAGTGGCTGAAATGGCGTTAAAGATGCAAAATAGGTGGAAATTTGGTGAAATGGGATGAAAAATTGATACAAACTGGCAAAAAAATAGCTTAGCTGATGCAGAAAAAGTCAGAAACTGGCAAAAATGGGCATATCAAATTGTGAAATGTGGCTTAAAAAGTGGTAAAAGGGGTTAATAGTGGCAGTGACAGATCAACGGGGCCAACAGTAGGCAGAGAGTGGCAAGATTTGGGTATAGAAATGGCAAAAATAGGCAGAAAAAAGTGGTGGAAAGGGTTCAAAATTGTCAAAAAAAATGGTTTTAAGTTGCAAAAATGGGTTAAAATTGATAAAATTGGTGGGGAAAAGTGAGAAAAATGGTTTTAAATTTGACAAAATTGGTGTAAGTGGCAAGAGTAATTTAAAAAATGATCTTAGTTTTTTTTTTTTTTTCATTTTTTTTAAGGCATCTGGATACCCGTCTCAGTGTCCCGCGACCCCAAATGGGGTCCTGACCCCAACGTTGAGAACCACTGGCCTATATGACTGTTCTTTGGTAACGGCCCTTTCTGTATCAATGTATGGTTTTTGCTCAGGCATTGTGTCTGTCAGTAGTTTTTGACCGTTGGACTGAGAGGATATGCCAAATTTTTCTATCAGGAACTATCAGAGTAACAGGCAGGTTCAGTAAGGGACGGAGACGCAGGAGCACACAAACAACGGTGAAAACATCTGAAGACGGACAAAAAAGCAAATCTCTCCATGAAGACTTCGGAGCAAAAGAGACCCACAAGGTAAAAATTGTCAGAATACGTTTTTAAAATATGAATTTAAATGTATTTGATATTAAAAAATAAAAGGTAAATAGTAACGGTGGTCAGCTAGTACACTTAAGTTTAAGCTAGGTTAACGTCTGTTTGTGGATAAAAGCTCTTGAAGACTACGGAGTTAATATTTGATTTTCAAATGACTTTACACATGAATTTACAAGATTAAAATCAAATTTATCACGTCAAAAGTACAGTTTACATCAGAGAAAATGAAGGTAATATAACGAGATGACCGTTAAAAGTCGACCTTTATTGTCGTCAGTTCGTTAAAGCAGAGATGGATATCTACATATTTTTATTTTTGGCTAGCGACTGTTGTTCATTATGTTTGTCTAATTTTAAGTAATGGCACTGGTTAATTTTGTAATTCGTTTTATCATGTTATAGTGAAATTAATGTTACATGTGGAGATTAAAGAAAATATAACATATCCTAAATATGTAAAAATTGACGTTGAATAAAGCCACATTTCCTAAAAAAAAAAAATGTTAAATATTAACTCTGCATGAGGAAAAGAGTGATTTATGAAAAACAATCCTGTGTGATCAATAGTATCTTTATTTTTAGTAATGCTAATGGGCAGAAAATGTAAAAAGAAGGCTGTGCTCAAGTAAAAGCAGTAAATTTGAGTAGAAATTGAATAAAAAAATAAATAAAAGTTAAATAACTAGTCTAGTAAGCATTCACTAAAAGTTTACTCAAAGTATTGAGAACTGGGTATTTTTTTGATCATGTAAGATTGTGTATTTCCTTCATGTGCAGTGAAAAATCACAAAGAATATAAATCCAAAAACAGGGAAAAGTAAAATTATTTATTTAACTACTCCAGAAAGTACATACACAAAAAGCTACTTGATTCCAGTAGCACCAGCAAATGTCATTATTTTCTATCCCAGTGCTGCCTGTGTAAGCATAGTTAACAGTAAATTCTCACTGTGAGGTTTGAAGCCTCCAATACGCTGCAATGTTTTAAATATTTAGTGCAAATGTAAAAAAAGGAAAATGTTACTAACTGTATACTAACAGTATAATCTTCCTCCAGAGACAGACTGAGAAAGAAGACATTCAGAGTCTTCATCAGGGTATGAACACTGACTCAGGAGCCATGGAGCAGAGTCAGAGTTATAGAAGTGGAGCTTCTTCTGATGAAGCTCTTCCTTAGAACAGAAGACTTCATTTTGGCTGATGTAAGTATACTGAATTACATGATGTACAGCAAAAAGTTTATCATTTTTTTCAAACAAATAATAATCCCAGGCTTTATTTGTGTTTCAAAGCTGACTACAACACAGCCATCCATGGACAGAGACATAACCCTACCAGCCACTCTAAGTGTGCCACTTTGTAGATGCTGTCTTTCAGGTGAAACTTTACTGTCTGGCACAAAGTGGATGGTGAGCATCAAGTGTGCTTTAGAGAAGCTCCTGGGTATCACAGAGGCTCTGCCAATGTTTTGGATGCTTCTGTGTTTGAGTACGAGGAGTCTGTGTCTACAAAACTGGAGCTCACACACTGGCAAGTCTTTCTATTCACTTAATAAAATTGAGTATGAATCCTGTTATTTTTTTGTTTTTTACCTTTCTGGGACTATAATCCTGATAGGCTAAATAACATAAACATTTCTGTGTTATGTAGTTAAGTTCAACTGCATCACAGTTTCAATCCTCCAAAATGATCATACGACTGATTCAGTGCCTCTTTAAAGCAGTTTCAAAGAAAGCATTACATTCTGAATTAAGGGAAGTTGTATATAACTGTTTGATTTAATTTAATTTAATTTAATTTGGTGTACCTAATAAACTGGCAAATATGTGCAAGATGCTGCCACATCAACTCTGTTGTTGGTGTAATCAAACATTCACTATGAATTGAGCTTCAAATGGGATGAAACCTGATATCTTATTAAACCATATCAGTTTGTAGTCTTAAAGTTGCCATCTTTATTTATTCACAGAGAATTACCCCTACCCTGAATTAGCCGAGACCAGAAGAGGAGAGACTCCAGGTTAGCCCTGAATTAGCCAAGACCAGAAGAGGAGAGACTCCAGGTTAGCCCTGAATTAGCCAAGACCAGAAGAGGAGAGACTCCAGGTTAGCCCTGAATTAGCCGAGACCAGAAGAGGAGAGACTCCGGGTTAGCCCTGAACAAGCCGAGACCAGAAGAGGAGAGACTCCGGGTTAGTCCTGAACAAGCTGAGACCAGAAGAGGAGAGACTCCAGGTTAGCCCTGAACAAGCTGAGACCAGAAGAGGAGAGACTCCAGGTTAGCCCTGAACAAGCTGAGACCAGAAGAGGAGAGACTCCAGGTTAGCCCTGAACAAGCTGAGACCAGAAGAGGAGAGACTCCGGGTTAGCCCTGAACAAGCTGAGACCAGAAGAGGAGAGACTCCGGGTTAGCCCTGAACAAGCTGAGACTAGAAGAGGAGAGACTCCGGCTTAGTCCTGAACAAGCTGAGACCAGAAGAGGAGAGACTCCGGGTTAGCCCTGAACAAGCTGAGACTAGAAGAGGAGAGACTCCGGCTTAGTCCTGAACAAGCTGAGACCAGAAGAGGAGAGACTCCAGGTTAGCCCTGAACAAGCTGAGACCAGAATGGCTCCTTTCAATAACTCTATTTCAGGCTCCATCCAGATGTCCGAGCTTTTCACCCTGTCTTTAAAGCCACCCTCCTAAGATATCTAATTCCAACACTTGAACTCAGGGTCTCATTCTTCCAGTCATTACCCAGAATTGAACAAGTGAACAAGACCCTCAGATACTTGACTGGAGGCAAGGACTTAGTCCCCACCTGGGACCAAGCCACCATTTTCCAGCAAAGAACCATGGCCACAGACTTGGAAGAGCTGATCTTATCCCGTCTGCTTTGTACTCGGCTACAAACAACCCCAGTGCCTGCTGGAAGACCCCGGCCTACAAAAAGAGGCCAACAGAAGCCAACCACATCATCTGTAAAAATCAGAGACGAAATTTGGAGGTCCCAAAACTGAAAAACCCTCCTGTGCCTCAAGATCCCATTTATGAAAATCACAAGAAGATATGAGGAAAAATAATTTCTAACTACATATGTCTGTGGTTTCCCATCTTTATAAAACCATGTAAGAATTGGTCATATGTGGCCAGCCTGAGTTAGAGTATTCTTACTGCTGAAGTACTTTAACCAGTTCTTATCTACATTCTTACAAAGAAAGGTCCCAATCAGCTGATTTACTCACATGTTTAGTTTTACCTTAATGCAGCGGGATTGGTAAATCTCTGTTACCTCACATACAGCATGGTTTTCTTCAATCTTTCTGAGTTGTAGAGCATCACATGACAGGCCCTAAAATCATCACCTTTGCAGACCAGGTTTGTGCAAAGCCATGCCTCACCTTGGGATTTGACCATTGTTTTTACAGATTTAACATGACTGATTTCCAAAGAGTCAGAGCAGTAATTCTCTCAATGTGTTGGTCTGTTTACACATTTTTTTTTTTTTTTTGTAAACTTTCTTAATTGTACCTTTTGTCTGTTTCCTTTTCTTTGACTGTGCAGTGAATCCAGCTATATGTGTAGTTAGGATAAAATTGCATCTTCTATTAGTTTCTTTTTGACACAATTAATATTATTTGGGTCTTTTATGGCTTTAAAGATATTTTGTGCTTGAAGTCAGCCAGGGACTTCATGCATATTAATATAAAGGGGAAGGAAGTGGAACAGTTCAACAGCTTGACTTCCGCACTCTAGTGACCACGTTAACTGAAGACACGACTTCTTCTCCCTGCTGTAGGCAGACTCGGTCATTGATATGATAAGTATTTTTTTAATCAGGTCATGCACAGTCCGTCTGCCAACATTTTATGTTTCTGCAGTCAAACAGGGAGAAGAGGATCGCCATGGCTTCAAAATCAGCAGTGAGTGGATTGGTCATCTTACTTCTCTCTGTGCCAGGTACTGTTTTTTGTCATTTACACATATCCAAACTGGTTTAGATTGTTTATGTGAATTATATTAAAGACAAGACTGTTTTCAGTGGCAGTTTAGATATTTTGCATGTTCTGCACCTGTGCATTTTTTTTCAAGGATTGTTTTTCCATATTATTTTGTTTAAAGTCTTGAGTTTCATGTTTTCTAAAATCTTAAAAATTTAAAACATTTAAAGTGTTGTACCATAACAGCACTTCTTTTTCAAATAACTGTAGCTTTTAGAGAAGCGTGTAAAAGATTCCCTTCCTTGAAGCTGAAAATATCTGCATTTCCTTTATAAGAAAAGAGATAACACCTATCAGAAGAGGAACTGAGCTTTGCTGATGCATTGTGTTTAACCCTTAGAGCTCACAGCCATGTTTTTCTCCATTATGTCTCAGCTGGACTTTTTTTCTTAAAAAGCTTGTAAAACTTCAACCCTGGGCTTTAAGAATACATCTCCTTCAGTAATGTCACTTGGTTTTTGGAAAAGTTATAGGACTCTAAAGACAAACGAAAAAAACAAATCGTAATTTGAACTCAAAGATTTTTATTGATAACACACAGTAACATTAGTGACTAAGCCTTTTCTTTGCACAGACTTGTTCTCTCATCTCTTGGGGACAAAACAGTGAAACAATAAATATTCTGTGACTAAAGGTTTTCAAATTATCTACATATACAAGGAAAGACCACGCACCTTTTTGCAGTTAGATTCTTTTGTGCCATTCCTTTAAGCAGTAGAGACGCAACATCTTGCTATTGGAGGACAGCCCCTCCCACAATGCATTGCATGTAAACATTGCCATCAGCAAATATGGCACTACCCACAGATGAAAGCCAAAATAAATGACCGAAAATGGATTAAAAATGGACAAAAAGACGCTTATTGTCAGATCTAATGCTGTGGATTTAGTGTTTAAAGACCCTGAAAAGTCACTGAAGTTCCGGGCTTGCCACAACGGCGTCCTTAAGGGCTACAGAGACATTTAGGGTAGCAAACAAACAGCAAAATGGTCAGCTTTCAGAGAAAAAAAAGTGGCTATGACTTATGGTTCAAAAGTTATTAATGTTTTTCTAAACTGTGTCAATTCTTCTTGTATACAACAACACTGTCCTCAGAAACTCCGGAAGGTAGCAAAGTTCTGGGCTCTCTAGAAAATGTTCTGTAAGAGCTACGAATGCATGAAGAACATATTTAGAAAGGCACAACACAGAGCTTTCACAGGAAAAAACAAGTTAGTGTCTATGACTTATGGTTCAAAATTTACTAAGCAATTTACAAAGGTGTGTGCCTGCAGCATGGAACCATGGCCTGTGAGCTCTAAGGGTTAATAATGAAGTCAGTGTGATTTTTCCATGCTCTTTATGTTAACATTTTACTGTGTTTCTATGTAAAACAGATAGTATGTGTGTAAAAATCAATAAGGCCAACTGTCACAAATACAGAAATAAGACCTCAGCACAGGTTAAAAATAACCAAGAATTTGTTCAAACAAATAATCAAAATGACATCACTAAATGCTAAGTTTCCAAGAGGCCAGTGTGAGATCAAAAATCAGTGATGGGAAAATGATCCAGAAGCTGGTACGAGTCTGAAGAGCTGCAGTGTTTGGACAGTTTATGCCAGAGCTTGTATTAAATGACTGCTGACGTTCAGAGCTTCAACAACACCTTCACTTTAGAAAGCATCACTCATTTTAAAAGCTTCAGAGTTTTAGTGTCTGTATCAATGCCTCAGAGACAGTTAACCCTGTAGTTGCTGGAGAAAGGAGATTGATTCTGAAGTATAGTGAGAACAGTGTTCTGCAGTGTTGGAGAATTTTGATCTGAATAATCAGTTAGGATTCTTTTTTCCAAGGCTGGAACAAACCAGGTTTATATATGGCATTAATAAACTAAACTACTCTCACATTCCCATCTGAAGCATTTCTAATCTCTTAGTAAAAAACTTGTCTTTTGGTCGACCCATATCGATGTTTACCTTTTCCTACAGGAGCAGTTCTTTTCCTCAGGATTAGTTTTTAGATTTGTAGTATCTTTCTCTAAGTTTGTGTGAAGCTTTATTGGTGTATTTTAGTCGGCTAACAGCTTACTATTTTATAAATCCTTGATAAAGTTGTCTTTCTTCTATTGTTATGTCTCTGATGATGTTTCTGATCTGCGTTACAGTGGTCCAAGGTCGGAATAATTGGGATGTGACTTTAGCCTCTGCTCCAATCTGTGCTTTTAAAGGATCAACAGTGGTCATACCCTGCACCTACACATATCCATCAAGAATGGATGGCATTGATTTAAGAGTTCAGGATACTTTCTGGTTCACTAAAATGAATGGAAATCAGTATGTAGACCTGAAATCAGACCCAGACTACTCTGGTCGGGTGGAGTATTCTTCAAATGAGAATAACTGCACTCTGAAAATCATCAGCGTGAGAGAGAGCGACTCAGCTGTGTACAAGTTCAGATTCACAACAAACAAACAAGGTGGAAGTTACACTGGTGAAGGAGTTTCTCTGACCATCACAGGTATGATTCACTTCAAGTATTTGATATCAAGACTCAACCTTTTGTGTTCAATTGTAGATTTGAAATGTGAAAGCTTTGAGATATTTTAGACCTTTTCTCTTCTGGATAGTCTTTCAGGTGCAGGTGGAGCAGGTATCCACCCAGGCGGTGTTGAAGTGTCACAGCAGCCGCACTCTACCTGATAAGCCTTCGTACGTCTGGTACAAAAATGGAGTAGAAATGTTTGGAATTACATCTTTTCGCATCTCTGCTGACATTAACAGCAGTTATTCCTGTGCTTTTAAAGGTGATGATGATCAGCGCTCTACTGAAGAATGTAAGTTGTCACTTTACCCCTCGTTTCCACTTGTATAAGGTTTTGAGGACATGGAATGGAAATCCATTCATTTCTATGGGAATCTGAGATCTGACATGCTGCTAAATGTGCCGCAAGTATGTTAAAATGTTTGAACTGTTGCTGTTGATTTTTGTCAGACTGTAGGACAATGTGCTAATTTGTGAACAGGCTGATAGATACTTTATGTCACTGTATTTAAGAACACATCTAAACTTTGTTTGCAGCTTTCCCATGCAGCAGCCTTTGAATAAAAAACAGTTCAATATATTTAAGAGATAAATGTAGTCACTAAACATAATAGCATCGTTGGCAGGATGTGCAATAAGAAGTGAGAGGTTAAAGTGCAATGGTAGGATATCAAATTTAGAATAAATAAAAACACACATGCTTGTATACAGATACATGTATGTAAAAATATGTAAATGCACACATAGACACATACACACTCCAAGATGTATACACACTTCCAAGAGTATCACAATAAATTGGAATATCATCAAAAAGTTAAGTTTATTAAGTAATTTAAAAAAGTGAAAACCATTTCAAGTGTGTATTTCTTTGAATTTTGATGATTATGGCTTACAGCTAATAAAAAAAAAACAAAATTCAGTATCTCAGAAAATTAGATTATTGTGAAAAGATAAAAAAGATAGTAAAGACCTGCTCTGGTGGACTTGTTTTATGGTAGGTCATTTTAACATGCAAATGAACATTTGACTGGCTAAAATAGTTAGCTTATAGCCTGTTCAGCCAATTAGAAGTATTTTTAATGTAATATTTCTCTGAATATGCTACGTTCCTGGCAGGCAAAGTTATCTCTTGTCATGCAATATTCATGTTGTTTTTCATGTTCATATTGCAAACCACTGAAAGGTGAAAACAGACAAAAGGATCCCCTCCCCATTGGAGTCTTGACTCTCTTGTCCATATTTGTTACAACAGAATGCTTATTTACTGCAACTAAGAGAAACCCTCCACATTTTTCTCTAAATCTGTGCTGTGAATTAAATTCTCCTTCCTAATGTGCTCTGTATTACAGGGGTTCAGGGCTGGAGTGTGACTTTCCCGTCTTCTCAGATCTGTGCAGTGAAAGGATCAACAGTAGTCATACCCTGCAGCATCACATATCCATCAAGAGTGAATGGCATTGATACAAGAGTAGAGGAAACCTTCTGGTCTGCTAAGATAAATAGAAATCAACGTGTAGACTTGAAATCAGACCAAAATTACTTAGGTCGAGTGGAGTATCTCTCTAGCATGAACATCTGCACTCTGAGACTCATCGATGTGAGACTTAGTGACTCAGCAGAGTACTGGTTTGGATTTAAAACAAACCAAGCAGAGGAAAGTGTTACTTCTTCATCTGGGGTCTCTCTGTCTGTCACAGGTAACATCTTCATCATCATTCAGAAAAAAAAAAAAATACTGTGAATGCTCTGTGTTGGTTTACATTATTGATAGTTTCTTTTTTACCTGTTTAGATCTTCAGGTTCTGCCTAAAAGAATACAGAACCAGGTTGAGCTGACGTGTCACAGCAGCTGTAATCCTGCTGATAATCCTTCATATGTCTGGTACCAAAATGGATGGAGAGAAAGTGAAGGGACAACAACTTTAAGAGTCTCCTTCAATGATAACAACAGGTATTCCTGTGCATTCAAAGGACAAGAAGAATACCGCTCTCCAGAAGTGTGTGAGTTAACTCCATTAATTCTATCCTTTTATTTTGCTTTTAGATAAAATGTTGACTAGTTTATTTTTTTACTTTTAACATTAAACCTCCTTCCTATTTCCTAGTATCTTGTAGGTGTCCTTACTAAATACCCAGGTGTTCAAAAAGATTGTGACTTTTTTTTATTAACATCTGTGTGTATGACCTCTTCCATCAGCAAAAAAATTCTTAGACATCATTTGCAAAGACAATCTCTCATATCTACAAATAAAACACACTTCTACACTCCCTTTATCAGATTTACAAACTGAAGAATCAGTGTGTAAAATGTTTAAATGAGCATTAGAATATGAGAGTCAGATGTATATTTTCACTTTATTGTGATCAGATAAAAATTCCAGTTGCGTTCATGGTACCTCATATTTAGCTTCTTTTTCTTAATTTCTTCATGACCATGTTTCTATGCTAGACTAGTGATGCAGTGTTTGTGAATAAGCCAGTTCCAGAACTGTTATGTGAAAGGTAAGATCTGGATCCTGTTTGAGAGTGGTTTATTAATTCATCTCTTTATCTATATATTTATTCATTCATCCATTATCCTCACCACTTATCCCATTTGGGGTTGCAGGGAGCTGGATCTTGTTGAGCTCAGCCAAATGAATTGGATCTCTACATAGAGCCAGATTTCTTAGCCACTGGAACAGATTTGAATCTAGGTTAATTTGTGTTCATTCTTTTCTCTTCTCCTCCAGATGCTCCACAGGTTTGCTCAGACTCTAGGAGTCCAACTGGTGAAATCAGGGAGAACAGTCAAGTGACTCTGAGCTGTAGCTGTGATGTTTACCCTGCACCTGAGTATACCTGGTATAAAGAATACCAAAGAGAACCTCTCAGGAACACATCACACCTCATCTTTAGTTCCATTCAGTCCTCTGATGCTGGACGGTATTACTGTAGAGCAAAGAATGAGCTGGGGGAGAAGCTGTCATCATTCATTTCCGTTGATGTGAAATGTGAGTGAAACATTTTTATTTGACAAGCAACATTCAGCAGATCTTTTCTGCTTCCTTAATCTCCATATGCCACTGATCATCTCCAGTAACTGGCATGAAAGTGCATCGAATAACAGCATGTAAATTCAATTATTAAATTAAAATGTTAAATTAAGCTGGATTACAGTTAGGTACATATGCAAAATTGCAGTGTGACTATCAATAGCATGTAATGTAAGAGAAATTGTAACCCTGAACTTTCTACTGGAAGACAGAAGGAAGTCAGAAAAATATATTTTACAAATGTAAATCCTGACATTATATTCAGGCGTAAATAGAGGTGGTTGATATGGCTTAGAATAAACCCTTTTAAAATCAAAGGGCCTTCTGATTACATGCATATTCATATTTCAACACCCCTTCTTCTTTCACACTGATTGTACACTGAACTCACATAAGGCTGCTTCTCTGTAACCGCACCCACAGTTTTCAGTTTCATTTCTCTTCTGAGATGTGTCACACTGCTGCTACCAACACCACATTTCCTGATTTGGTTCCTCACAATAATAACACTGTAAAATAACATTAATGTGAAGAACTTGTCTACAATTACACATGTGGACAAAATTGTTGGTGCCCCTGTGTTAATGAAAGAAAAACCCACAATGGTCACAGAAATAACTTGAATCTGACAAAAGTGATAATAAATAAAAATTCAATGAAAATTAACCAATGAAAATCAGACACTGCTTTTGAATTGTGGTTCAACAGAATTATTTTAAAAAACAAATTCATGAAACAGGCCTGGACAAAAACGATGGTACCCCTAGGAAAGATTGAAAATAATGTAACCATAGGGACACGTTCAACCAAGGTGTGTCCTCTAATTAGCATCACAGGTGTCTACAAACTTGAATTCAGTCAGTCGGCCTATTTAAAGGGTGACAAGTAGTCACTGTGCTGTTTGGTGACATGGTGTGTACCACACTAAACATGGACCAGAGGAAGTGAAGGAGAGAGTTGTCTCAGGAGATCAGAAGGAAAATTACAGACAAGCATGTTAAAGGTAAAGGCTATAAGACCATCTCCAAGCAGCTTGATGTTCCTGTGACTACAGTTGCACATATTATTCAGAAATTTAAGATCCACGGGACTGTAGCCAACCTCCCTGGATGTGGCCGCAGGAGGAAAATTGGTGACAAATCGAAGAGACGGATAATACGAATGGTAACAAAAGAGCCCAGAACAACCTCCAGAGACATTAAAGGTGAACTCCAAGGTCAAGGTACATCAGTGTCAGATCGCACCATCCGTCGTTGTTTGAGCCAAAGTGGACTTCATGGGAGACGACCATGGAGGACACCACTGTTGAAAACAAATCATAAAAAAAGCCAGACTGGAATTTGCCAAACTGCATGTTTACAAGCCACAAAGCTTCTGGGAGAATGTCCTATGGACAGACGAGACAAAACTGGAACTTTATGGCAAGGCAAATCAGCTCTATTTTCACAGATGCAAAACTGAAGCATACCAAGAAAAGAAGACTGTCCCTACTGTGAAACATGGAGGAGGCTCTGTTATGTTCTGGGGCTGCTTTGCTGCATCTGGCACAGGGTGTCTTGAATCTGTGCAGGGTACAATGAAATCTCAAGACTATCAAGGTATTCTAGAGAGAAATGTGCTGCCCAGTGTCAGAAAGCTTGGTCTCAGTCGCAGGTCATGGGTCTTGCAACAGGATAATGACCCAAAACACACAGCTAAAAACACCCAAGAATGGCTTAGAGCAAAACATTGGACTATTCTGAAGTGGCCTTCTATGAGCCCTGATCTAAATCCTATTGAACATCTGTGGAAGGAGCTGAAACATGGCGTCTGTAGAAGGCACCCTTCAAACCTGAAACAACTGGAGCAGTTTGCTCATGAGGAGTGGGCCAAAATACCTGCTGAGAGGGGCAGAAGTCTCACTGAAAGTTACAGAAATCGTTTGATTGCAGTGGTTGCCTCAAAAGGTTGTGCAACAAAATATTAAGTTAAGGGTACCATCATTTTTGTCCAGGCCTGTTTCATGAGTTTGTTTTTTAAAATAATTCTGTTGAACCACAATTCAAAAGCAATGTCTGATTTTCATTGGTTAATTTTCATTGAATTTTTATTTATTATCACTTTTGTCAGATTCAAGTTATTTCTGTGACCATTGTGGGTTTTTCTTTCATTAACACAGGGGCACCAACAATTTTGTCCACATGTGTATGTGTTTATCACTGAATAACTTTGCTCCAGTAGAGCTACTGGTACGTGAATAGAGCTACTTCTCTAATCTTAACACCACACCCCGTTTGTTTGAACTATCATGGACTTAATTCAAGCAATTCATTAGGTTAAACACACCTTTAAACAGCTGTTTAAGCCTTTATAATAGGAACCATTGCGGCCCTGAGCTTGTAGAAAAGCCCCAGACTGGCTGACAGAGACTCGTTGTAGAGTCTTGAGACTTAGAGAGATGAGAACGTGAATATGTGCTGCACGTTAGTTACGCTAACACAAGACAGCAGCATTCAGTTAGTTATCTGGCTGCTCTGTAGAGTCAGAGAGAAAAACACAGATGACAGGACTCAAACTGAGCTGTTGTCTGTCAGTAGCTGTGTGCAAAATAAAAGTGATATTTCTGAAATTTCGACTAAGTAAAATTACACTTTGAATGTGTTTCCACTGCAGGGTGTTTTGGTAAAATCTCATCTCGCAAGACTCCGCTGCAAGGACAACGTAGCAAAACCTATTGCGTGTTGGTACGGTTATGATTACATCTACAGTAGTTGCCTTGATAATTTTTAACCAAAGATGAAGGCAACAGATGATAGTTCACAAACTTCGTATGTTTAGCAAAGACCACGTATAAGGGTGTAAGTATAATGTTAAGAAAAGTCTCGGTGTCCTCTTCTGTCCACAAGCACTGCACCATATTGTCTCAGAGTAAACTGGTCATGTGAAACTGTGCATCACATACCGTGACCTGTAAATGCAGAAAAAGTGTTTCCATTGCACTTTTGCAATATATTTCTATATCGAAACGTCTGAAAAACCTTGTCATCTCCTCCTCTATCCGGGGATAGTTCCTCGGTTGTTGCAGTAACATGCAAAGTTGCTTCAGTGTTTAACTTTCCTTTTGTTTCTACTCAGTGTAAATGATTTAAAACATCGTATTATAAGAGATATTAACTTGAATGCAATCTCCATTTTCTTCTACATCTTGTTCTCCGCTCATAAGTTGTTGTTGTGAATTTCCCCCTGATGCATAATGGGAAATAATCTCAAAAGGAATTGTATTCTAGTCTTGTACAGAGTGACCCACATTCTTGCAAAATCTTAATCTAAGACTAACTAATTTGTCAACAGCTTGTCGACAAATTGTCTTTAGATGTGAGAGGGTCTCAGATGTCAGTCTGTTCAGAGTCTTTTAAGAGTTTAGCAAAGTCCTCTGGTGTAAGGCCAGCATTTATCATCTATCTGACTTCTCAAGTATAGGAATAGTTGCTGCATCTTTCAAAGCTCTTAAAAGCATTATAACAGATGTTTTCTCCTCCAGATGCTCCAAAGCCTCCCTCTGTGTCGGTGAGTCTTGGTGAGGTAGTGGAGGGATCTTCAGTGACTCTGACCTGTAGTAGCAATGCCAACCCAGCAGCCACTTACACCTGGTACAAAACAACACAATATTCACAAAGTGCAAGCTCTGGAAAACAACTTTATCTCAGGTCCATCAAGGCCTCTGACTCTGGGGATTATTACTGTACAGCGAGGAACTACCTGGGAGAGAAATCTGGATCCATTAGTATTGATGTGAAGTGTAAGTGAAACTGCTCATTTATTACTGTGAATTGCTAGAAAGCTAAATTAATGGGGTTTTCTTGTTATGTGCCTGCTTTTAAGAACAGTCTGTTGTTCCACTGTCTATTTTCTCGACAAAAAGTATGACTAAAAATGTTTGTTGACTACCTTTTTTTTCATGAGAAAGACGAGACGAAGACGAGCTAAACTTAGATCTTTGATGACAAAAACTCTGATTAAAAGTATGTTTAGTTTTCATCAAGGAGATGAAAACCAGAGTAAAATGTTTTGTTTCACTGGGCAGTCAAAATCCATACGTCTCCTCTGTGGGTAAATCTTATTTTTGCGAAGAGAATAAATGTCCGTAGTAAAAGTTTGGACTGAAATGTATGGACTAAAATTAGACTTTAACCATAAAGGCCAGGCATGACTTATGTGTGACTTAAACTAATTGACAATTTAAGAGTTACAACATCTGTTTTGAGTTCAAACTCATATTTCTTCCTCCAGATGCTCCAAAATGGACCATAATATCAGTGAATCCTCCTGGTGAGATAGTGGAGGGCAGCTTAGTGACTCTCACCTGCAGCAGTGTTGCAAACCCAGCAGCTGTTTACACCTGGTACAAGAAGGACAGGTATCAAACCATCCGATGGCCTATAAAAGAACCACAGCTTGAGTTCAGCTCCATCGAGTCCTCTGACTCTGCAGAGTACAGCTGTGAAGCTGAGAACAAACTGGGAAAGGAGACCTCTGAATGGATCCTTATTGACGTGAAATGTGAGTGAAAGTTTTTTGTCTTTAAAGAAGAAATATTCAGTGTTTTTTTCTTTTGCTGATCATCACTATGCTTTTACTTTTATTTGCCCACACCAATAAGCCTGTCTGCTCAGGGCTTTCAGGTCTTGAAAACTCTTGTCTTAAACTGTGTTATCATTTAAAGTTAATCCAATTAACTACCTACCTTTGGAAAGTTGAGACTTCCCTTTATTCCGTGTGGGAAAGTGAATGATTGTGGGGTAAATGTCGCTCAGTAAGTGGTTGGCCGTCTCACATTTGGAAGGTTGTGGGTTCTAGTACCTCCAGCTCCTGCAGTCACGCATCGGTGTGTCCTTGGGCAAGATACTTAACCCCAATTTGCTCCTCTTCTGATTCTTCGCTGGCTTGTAAATAGGTATGGTGCATTTGAATGGGATAAGCTAATGTTGAAGGGCTCCATAGAAACCTCTGACATCAGTGATAAATGTGAGGTAGATGGGTGTGGTGATGCGGTGTAAAAGCGCTTTCAGAAGTCAGATGACTAGAAAAGCACTATACAAGCTCAAGTCCATTTACCTTTATAGATATATAATGTGTTTGAGTTTTTCTTTTGCATTTCTTGGATTTATTTAAGAAAATAAATGAGTTTAAATCATAAATCTTAGGCACTGACATTCTCTCAAAAGCAGTAAACAGGTGTGGTTTAACAGGATGAGGACTAGGGCTGTATAGAAGATTAAATTGTCCATATTGTATTCAAACACAAATCTTTCCTCTTCAGATGCCCCAAAACAATCTGACTACCCAGACTAGTCAGTACCAGACTTATCACAGTACTGGAATTTAAATTTCTACCTGATACTAGTTATAATCAAATAATATTGATACTGTACAGGACTGGCACTGGTGTTTTTTTTTTTTCCATAATTTCAGCATTATATCATTTCTTTTGGATGAATGGATGGATGTTTTTGGAGATCCTATATCTAATACATTACACTGCTTTCCACATTATTAAGCAAATGACATTTTTCTCTTATTTTCCTAAATATTAATGCAAATGACAGTCAGAATATTTTTCAAGTCATCAGCTGTTAGAGCATAATTCCATTGTTTTTGAACAAACTTCATAATGATAACCTTTTTTTTTTTAATAAAAACCTCAAAATGCACTTTTCCACATGTTCCACATTATTAAACAGGCCACAGGTTTCAGCAATATGGGACAGAAAAAGGATCTCTGCTGCTGAAAAGTGTCAAATAGTGTAATGCCTTAGACAAGGAATGAAAACATTAGATATTTCATGAAAAATTAATCGTGATCATCATACTGTGAGGAAAATTGTGCCTGATTCAGAGCACAGACGGGTTCATGCAGATAAAGGCAAAATGAGTAAGGTTTCTGACGGACAAATACATCAGATTAAGAGAGCAGCTGCTAAAATGCCATTACAAAGCTGCAAACAGGTATTTGAAGCTGCTGGTGCCTCTGGAGTCCCACCAACCTCAAGGTGTAGGATCCTCCAGAGGCTTGCAGTCGTGTATAAACCTACTATTCACCCCCCCCAACCAATGCTCCCAAGCAGAAACGGTTGCAGTGGGCCCAGAAATACATGAAGACTCATTTTCAACAGTCTTTTTTACTGATGAGTGTCATGCAACCCTGGATGGTCCAGATGGAGGAGTAGTGGATGGTTGGTGGATTGCCACCATGTCCCAACAAGGCTGTGATGTCAGCAAGGAGGGGGCGGGGTCATGTTTTGGGCTGGATTCATGAGGAGAGAGCTGGTAGGCCCCTTTAGGGTCCTTGAAGGTGTGAAAATGATCTCGGCAAAGTATAGAGAGTTTCTGACTGACCACTTTCTTCCATGGTAAAAACAGAAGAGCAGTTCCTTCTGTAGCAAAATTTTCTTCATGCATGACAATGCACCATCTCATGCTGCAAAGAATATCTCTGTGTCATTGGCTGCTATGGGCATAAAAGGAGAGAAACTCATGGTGTGGCCCCCATCCTCCCCTGACCTCAACCCTGTTGAGAACCTTTGGAGCATCCTCAAGCTAAAGATCTATGAGGGTGGGAGGCAGTTCACATCAAAACAGCAGCTCTGGGAGGATATTCTGACATCCTGCAAAGAAATTCAAGTAGAAACTCTTCAGAAACTCACAAGTTCAATGGATGCAAGAATAGTGGTGATATCAAAGAAGGGCTTCTATGTTAACATGGAACTTGGCCTGTTAAGATGTTTTTGATTACAGTAAATATGACCTAATGCTGTAGATTCAACAAATGACCACTTTCGGTTCTTTACAACCAATAAAATGTTTTAAAACTCTGTCATGCTCAATAATGTGGAACAGTGCATTTTGAGGTTTTTATTTAAAAAAAAAAAAAATGGTTATCATTATGAAGTTTGTTCAAAAACATTTGAATTATGCTCCAATGGCTGATGACTTGAAAAATATTCTGACTGTCATTTGCATTAATATTTAGGAAAATAAGAGAAAAATGTCATCTGCTTAATAATGTGGAAAGCGGTGTAAGTTCAATTTAAAGGTATATAGTTTTCATTTCATACAGTGTAGGTAGTGCTGAAGAAAATGAGACCAAACATGAGCATGATATACATTTTCAGAGTGGTTTATATTGTCAGCAGGAAAGTATTAACAAAACAGCAAATAGCCATGGACCTCGAAGGGATAATGTGCAGTGGTTCATCCACACAGATCTGGCCGCTGCCAGTGTGGGTTTGTTTATAGAACATAATGGGGGAGATTGTTTTGAGAGCGTTGGTATGTTTCAGGCTTTCGACACCCAAAACTGCTTATTTTTTTTTATATTTTCAACCTGCACATAGCAAACACTCTAAACATTCCAGAATTTTACACACTACTTAAAATCACTAAAGACAAAATAAGTTTTGTTTTCCTTAAAGCATATGGCACTTATCTGAAATCAAATCTTTTTCTTTCCAAATGATCATTGATAAATAAGAAAAGTTGTCTGCAGTGATTCTCCTCACTGTGGTTTCAAATTTGCCTCTCATTTTGGCCATTTTATGGGTGTCGTGTATGCATGGCTGTGAGGCTGTCATCAGTTTGCAGGAAATCTCACTGTCCCTCTCCTCTGCTCTTGACCCTAAAGAGAGAGATAGAATGTATTTGTGCTGTTTTCATTTTTACCTTCGCCAAGGAGGTTATGTGATCAGGTGGGTTTGTTCGTTTGTTTGTTTGTTTGTTTGTTTGTTTGTTCATTTGTTAGCAACATAACTCAAAAAGTCATAGACAAATTTTCAGAAAATGTCAGAAATGGCATAAGGATGAACTGAATAGATTTTGGGACTGATCCGGATCAGCGTCTGGATCCAGGAATTTTTAAAGGTTTCTGTACTATTGGGAGATAGGGCTAATGGTGGAGGTCCACGCTGTTACCACTTTACACCAGGAGATGGCGGACATGAGTAACTTATTCAAAGTTTTAGAGTTTATAGAGTTTGAAAGACACGCCCGATCGAGGAGACGAGTTGGAGTGTAACAGAGAGAAATACAGCGAATTGTAGCGAGAACACTCTATATCACCGTGTTTCCACCCCATCGGGGAGGGAGTAATCGGCGAATTAGATTTTGGAAGTCATCCGGATCACCGTCTGGATCCAGAAATGTTTTTAAAGGATTCTTCACTATTGGGAGATAGGGCTGACAGCGGAGTACTGTATTCTCTGAGTGCTTTTCTAGTTTTCTATGAATAACCTTTATTAAACATATTTTATGTAGCAGTCTTTTGTCCAAATCTTGAGGACAAGATGAATAAATCTTCACTCTGAAATTTAAATTTTTGAATCAGTGATTCCTTCTAGAAGGGTAGTGGAGGGAAAATCTGGCTCTGACATGTAGGAATGATGCTGTCATGCTGTGGCAATGTTAATTTATTTCTTTTTTTCTTGTCTTCTAGTTGCTCCAAAACCCCCCTCTTTGTTAGCGAGTCCCTCTGCTATAATAGAGGAGGGCCAGTCAGTGACTCTGACCTGTAGCAGTGATGCTAACCCACCAGCTAATTACACCTGGTACAAGGAGAATGAAGACTCACCAAAAGCTGCAGAGCAGATTTATACTATCAGCAATGCAAGATCTGAACACAGTGGGAATTATGTCTGTGCCACCCAAAACACAAGAGGGTATCACAACTCCACTATACATCTGAGTGTGATGGCAGCAGGTAAGCTTTAAACACTGCTCTTTAAGTCAGAACTTCTGGGTTGGATATAATAATTCAGGTTGAAACAACATTGCTATACTAACAACAGGCCAATACTGTCCTCATGCAACAAGCTTAGACTGACACAAAATATGTTATCATGCCAAATATTCTCGGAAACTGCAGTTTGGATCTCCATAAACCCAGCAGGGATGCATGACCTTAATGCCTTAAAGACAAGTGTAAAGAATAGCTCTAAAGCTGGAAAAAATCATAGCATGGCTATCAGGCCTGATCTGCAAGTCCCTGAATAAAGATTTACCAGTCAGTTATCTCCAGGAGAGTCTCATCCAAACCCCAGACCTTTCCACTCATCAGCTTTCATTGATCTCCACTAGAGGAGTTATGGTATTCAAGGTACTTATCGTATGCCTCTTTTAGTTTTTGTAAGAGTTCCTCAAAGTTCTCTCTGCACAGCTCAATAAGGTCAGAGTTCCTTTTAGCTTCCTGGCACATTCATGCTGCTTTCAGAAATCTCTGGTCCAGCGTAGCATGGACAGACTCTGTCTGAGGTTGGACACTCTCCTTCAGCACTGAGTAGTTCCTGAGGATCTGAAGGTTGACACCTCATCAGACACCAACCCCTTTCTGATGACATTTCCTACCCACTACCCAAAGAGAATTAAAGCTACCAAGGGATAGAGTGGAAATTTTTGTAGTGGCAGTAGTTGAATACGTGATCCAGTCGATCAGGCCACGTTGATGAACTGATAAGTCAGCTTTTCTGCCAAAAACATACCAACACGGATTGGTCCAGAACATCGCAAACTCCTTCAACCATTGGGGGCCTGTGTCTATAGCTGGTGTTGTTAGTGTTGGCAGTGCTTGTTTCCAACACAAAGCAGATGCAGTCAAGCATTTTCAGCCAACGGCATCCTAAGCAGAAAAAGCCCCCTCACCATCAGGTGTTTGTTCACCACACTCACAGTACTCTTAGTTGAAAAGTTCAGATTTTAGAACAGCACCACGCTCCACATTGTCACAGGGGGGACTTTTGGTAACAGTGGACGCATAAATGATCAAACTTCTCTCTTCAAGTGTAAAGTTTTCAGGTCTACAGCTGCTGCCTTTGTCAGGACAAGATTCTTTTATGTGTTTTCAATTGACTGGTTAGTGTGTGGGTGTAGTTTCGGTCGACCAAGTTTTTCTTTGTTTGACTCCAGGCCGAGCCCCAACATCACTCTCTTCAAGTTTTAGGGAGCCTGTCCACCCTTATCTAAGATTCCTGCTGATGTGACTGTAAAAGTTTCCAGGTAGAACTAAAGAATCTCTTGACTGAACCCTTCCTGGACATCCTCCAAAGACTAATCTTTCCAGACAATTTCAAAGCATCACAAACATTTTTTTTGTTTGTTTAAAATGTACCAAGTTTTAAGAACGTTTGGACCGTGTTATTTTTACATGTTGAAGTTTTCTTTTTAATCTTTAGAAATGTTGATCACTATGTTTGCTTTCATGTTTCAGGAGCATGGAGAGTAACTACTTCTGTGACTGTTCCTGCTATTCTCCTCACCATCATTCTCATCTTTGTCTTCATTTGGATCATGTGAGCACTTTTCTCATCAAATAATAGTTTATCTTCAAATGGATTTATTGTACAATTCAAGATGATGTTATGGCAAATGTATCACTATAAATTCACCTCAGTAGAAAGAGGAGGGCCTCCAAGCAACCGTCTGAGCCAGGAGAAAGAGCAGACAACAGTGAACAGGTGAGAAAGTCCAATTTTATGAATTAGTTGTAGCTGAACACTTGAAATTGTTTGACTTTTTCCTACAATATCTTTATCATGTAGCCCAAATTTAAAAGATATTAAAGTATTTTTGAAATTGGTGTTTATAAGGCTCTTGGCAATAGTCATGGCATTAACCTCCATAGATTCCAGTGTGCATTGTCCCTTTAAAGAGAGTGTACAGGGGGCATCTGCAAGAAAGCTAGGCTAAACATATGAAACAAAGAGCAACAAAACCTCTCTCTCCTCTCACATTCACATAAACAGCATCACTAGCAAACACATGTAGCAGGTAAATGGTAACCAATATTTTTAGTCAGCTGGAGGTTCACAGGTCCACCTATTTCCTGCTCAATTATTTCTTACCGTCAGGGAAGGCACATCAAACAAGAATCCCTGCTGTTGTCATGGTGAATTAAGACAGTTTGATGATTTACAAAGGAAAAAAATGCCCCAAAGTTGAGGGTGCTGCTTGTGGCTTTGCTCTTACTGTGGAAATGTGTGCAGTCATACCACCGAAATATAAAGCATGCTAACCATCCGACCAGTCAGAACCAACAGCTTGGGCCGTGGTCACTTGTTTTGTCCCTCTGTACACTGCATGAGAAACGATGCACAGACTGAAAGTGGGTCTGATTTCCAAGTGAGTGATGTGCTCAAAATTTGTGTCTGAATTGGCTGAAAATTGCACAGTGCAAACCTGGACAGAAGACAAATACCTGAGAGCAGAAAGAAGAAGGAGAACAGAGAGTTTCAGTTTACAAACACTGAGACTGCCAACATGAAACTACCCAAAGTTCAGAAAAGGAAGTGATGTACTTTTACATTGTTCCTGTAAGAGCTACAGCTCAACCATGGCAGCATTAGTTTTTCATTTAAAGTCATAAGCTCTTTCTTTTTCATTGAGTAAAAATTGCATCTGTCTTTATGAGTCAATGATTCCTGAAGCAGTGATAGGGGGCATGGTAAGGCTTTATTAAAAAAAGTGCTCCATTATATGCTGCCAGCACAGTGTGAGAAATGTTGTAAGACTTCCAGGTATATGTAGAGCTTACCATTTATTTACAACAGACAAGACAGACAGGGCTTGAAAAGTCATAAAACTGCACGGTAGAAAAAGTATAGAGACCCCCGTTTAAGGATTAAACAAGCCTTAATTAAACCGTCTCTAAATTCAACTACTTAGATTTATTCTTGGTCTGATTTTCACAGATACAGCCATCAGAGCAGCAGGATGAGCTTCATTATGCCACTGTGCACTTTAACAAAAACCTGACTGAACCTGTCTACTCCAACATTCAACCAACTAAGCCCAAAAGACACAAACAACAGAAGGAAGACGAGATGGTGGAGTACGCTATGGTTAAATTTCATGGTGCCAGTACAGTCCAGAGGTAAACCAGAGAAAAAGATGCACCATTATAATTCTTTCAATAATGTACCATAACATCTGAATGTTCTGTGTCTTCTTCAGTGCCATCAGTCAAGAAGCTTTGGAGGATCCAGCTGCATTGTACAGTACAGTCAACAAACCCAACAAAACCCATGGACGAAGTCACTTCTAGCTTCCACAGAAATCCCAGCAGAGAGCCGCTCTAAAGCTAAGGCCAGATCTGACAGCGGTAGGGTGTGGGAACCGTCAGCCTTGAAAATCAGTCCTTTTACCTTGTGCAGTGGGTCTGAGTTAACGTGGAACGCCTCCTGACCTCCTGACAGAAGTCTGGCATCTTTTGAGTTTGTGTTCTATAACGTGTTGTAGCGTCCTGCATCCACATTCACCACCACACAGCCCCCACCATCCTGTGCACAGTCAATCATGAGTTCACTCCTCCCCACCCATGAGTCATCCACCACCAATCATCACTCACCCAGTTTTCCCCGCGCGATCCGAACTCTTCCTCCAGGAAGTATATTCGCATGACTGCTTGGGTTGGCTGAAAGTGAGGAGGACGCCGGCTTACTTGCCATAGTAGCACTGAAAAAAATCTGCGTCTCTATCGTTTCATGCCGTGTTCACCTTCATTTATCCCTTTATCCTTCGGTCCTGGGTCCAAGTCGGGCGAAGAAGGATAATTGTGTGTTTCCTTACTGTGTGGAGTCATTGGACGGAGCGCCTCATCCTCTGGGCAGGAATCCTGAGGGTTTTCCGGAGTGGCAAACGAAGTCCGACTGACCTAACTGACTATTGACTGCGCTGCGGTAGCGTGAGTGCCAAGTGTTTGTTTGTGTTATTTCTGGTGTGTAAACAGCAAAAAAGAGACACTGGGTTTTGGTTTATTTTTGGACTGTGGAGAGTTTTGGGGGAGTCCGTGGTGAAACCCAGACTGGAATTTTGTTGTGAACTGGGAAATTCTATTGTCTGAGCTGGACTGAACTGTGTTGTTGATTTTTGTTTGGAAAACCCGGAACGGACTCATATTTTGAACTGAAATGAACTGAACTGAGAGAGTTGAACTGACACGCACACACGCACCCACGCGCACATACATTGCTTGGCTTTATTTTTTGTGCCTTTTGCTTCTTGTGCCTGCATTGAATATAATTTGAAAAATCTGCGTTGGTTTGCTTGGTTATTTTGCATTGCTGAACTTTTTGCTGATATTGCTCATTTATATTGCATTGCATTTTCACTGCTGAGTGTGAATTATTGTTTTCTGTGGGTAAAAATTAAACTTTTGTTTACTGTTGACCAATGAGAGTACAAAATGCCCTGCATGTGCAGAGAATACAAAGGTAAACAAAACTATCTGATGAAACAAAAAAGAAACATGTGCTGTCAGATGAACTATGAGACAGAAGAAAGGTTTGTCAAGCTGGTAACAACAACCCTGCATTTATAATGTGACATGAAGGGACCAACATGACGGACTGAAAAAAAGAGGAATGTTGGCTGAAATAAGAGACATTCTTCAACAACCTGGTTAATACTGGCTGTTAGCAGTTTCATCAGGCCAGCATATCACTCATCTTCAACGTTTAGAGACAGAGAGACAAAAAAATACAGGATTGTACAGTAAATGTGTTTGTGTGTTATCTATTTTTATATATCTTGTCTTAACTATTCCTTGTATATTTAAATATATATATGTGTGTATATATATATATATATATATATATATATATATATATACAGTTGTGCTCATAAGTTTACATACCCTGGCAGAATTTGTGATTTTTCTGGCCATTTTTCAGAGAATATGAATGATAACACAAAAACTTTTTCTTTCACTCATGGTTAGTGGTTGGGTGAAGCCATTTATTGTCAAACATACCCTGGAGATTTTGGCCTGATAACATGCACACAAGTTGACACAGACAGGTTTGAATGGCTAATAAAGGTAACCATCCTCACCTGTGATCTGTTTGCTTGTAATCAGTGTCTCTGTATAAAAGGTCAGTGAGTTTCTGGGCTCCTGACAGACCCTTGCATCTATCATCCAGTGCTGCCCTGACGTCTCTGGATTCTGAGTCATGGGGAAGGCAAAAGAATTGTCAAAGGATCTGCGGGAAAAGGTAATTGAACTGTATAAAACAGGAAAGGGATATAAAAAGATATCCACGGAACTGAAGATGCCAATCAGCAGTGTTCAAACTCTAAGTAATAAGAGGAAAATGAGGGGCTCTGTTGAAACCAAACCACGGTCAGGTAGACCAACAAAAATTTCAGCCACAACAGCCAGGAAAATTGTTTGGGATGCAAAGAAAAACCCACGAATAACTTCAGCTGAAATACAGGACTCTCTGGAAAAAAAAGTGGTGTGGCTGTTTCAAGATGCACAATAAGGAGGCACTTGAAGAAAAATGGGCTGCATGGTCGAGTCGCCAGAAGAAAGCCATTTCTACGCAAATGCTACAAAGCATCCCGCTTACAATATGCCAAACAGCACAGAGACAAGCCTCAGAACTTCTGGAACAAAGTCATTTGGTGTGATGAGACCAAAATTGAACTTTTTGGCCACAACCATAAACGTTACATTTGGAGAGGAGTCAACAAGGCCTATGATGAAAGGTACACCATTCCAACTGTGAAACACGGAGGTGGGTCGCTGATGTTTTGGGGATGTGGGAGTTACAAAGGGACAGGAAACTTGGTCAAAGTTGAAGGCAAGATGAATGCAGCATGTTATCAGAAAATACTGGAGGAAAATTTGCACTCATCAGCCCAGAAGCTGCGCATGGGATGTACTTGGACGCTCCAACATGACAACGATCCAAAACACAAGGCCAAGTCAACCTGTCATTGGCTACAGCAGAATAAAGTGAAGGTTCTAGAGTGGCCATCTCAGTCTCCTAACCTCAATATCATTGAGCCACTCTGGGGAGATCTCAAACATGCAGTCCATGCAAGACAGCCCAAGAATTTACAGGAACTGGAGGCTTTTTGCCAAGAAAAATGGGCAGCTTTACCATCTGAGAAAATAAAGAGCCTCATCCACAACTACCACAAAAGACTTCAAGCTGTCATTGATGTTAAAGGGGGAAACACACCATATTAAGAACTGGGGTATGTAAACTTTTGATCAGGGTCATTTGGGTAGTTTCTGTTGTCATTATGATTTAAAAAGAGTAAACACAGTTGTCTGACAATAAATGGCTTCACCCAACCACTAACCAGGAGTGAAAGAAAAGTTTTTGTGTTGTCATTCATATTCTCTGAAAAATGGCAAAAAAATGACAAATTCTGCCAGGGTATGTAAACTTATGAGCACAATTGTATATATGTATACTTAAACACAGTACTGTGCAGAAGTTTTAGGCATGTAGAGCACTAACGGTTCTTCACAGGTCCTGATGTCCCACAACCCCGGGCAGAAGAGAGGAGGGAGGGTGGCCAGAGTCAATGTCGACACGCTTGACATGTACATGTGTCGCTCAGCAGCCAAGGTCGAGCTTAACAGCATTTCTTTTGTCTGGGCCTTTGCAACCCTGGTAACACGCCCAGCAACCACCAACAGTTTTCAGGTGCTTAGAACATACTAATGACAACCAGGGGGTTGTGGCAACCCTCCTACCCACCCTAACAGTGCCCTAGGCTATGCCTGAGTACATCTACCCATAACTCCACCCTAAAGCTGTGTTTTTTGTTTTGTTTTCAACAGATTATTTTCCCATGTCCTTGGTAATGTACAACGACATCCAGAGCATGACCTGGGTGCTGTCAACCCTCCTTCCCGCCTGATGGGGCCCTCAGGTGGGTGTACTCGCCATTACACGCCTTACTTCAGCCTCAAATTTCGGCCCAAAAATGCCTAAAACTTCCGCACAGTACTGTATATGAAAATATAAGCTGTTTTTATTCGATGTGGTTCAATGTGGCGTGATATACCCCCCTTCTCCTTTGTGATGTGGCTGCTCATAACAGGAACACCTGTTGAAATAAAACTTTGCTCTAAATCCTCCATTTAGTGAAATCAAGTTTGCAATAAATTAAAAATTATGTATATTCATCACTGTACGATCACATGCCACAGATTTAATCTCATTCAAATATTAAAATGAATTACAAAACTACAGATGAATTGCATCAGTAGGCCCCGATATAAAGGATGAAGTGCTGATATAAGGCAGAAATAACTAAGTCCGCATGTGTTCAAGTAAAAAATCTAAAACAGGAAAACAGGCCAAGCAGATCTTTGTTCTTTTTGTTAAAAGATATTTTTCTTTTATTCAAATAATCTGTCAGTGATTAAATTGCCAAAATGACTTTTTTCTGTAAGTGTGTGAAATTTGTTCATTAAATAGTTTGATATTTGTCCTGAAATCATATAATGGCAGAGTTTGTGAAATTGTAAAAATCATATTGTTGTCCAAAATATCACATTTAAACTGGCGCTTAACTTCTGTAGCATGAAAAAGAGATGGCAGAGAAGGAGGCAGAGAAGAGATGGAGATCATATGTGAGTTAACATCTCTAATAATCTGAGGCTTTTTGAATCATTTACATAGAGTAGAAAGAAATAAAAAGTTCAGCTCAGATGCTGGGAAATACTGAAGCAACTTTGCATGTTACTGCAATGACCGAGAATTATTCCAGAAACACTTCAGAGTTAAAGCATCTTGTGAAAATGGGGATAGTCTTACCACAGAAACAAGCTGACCAGGCTTTTACTTTGAAAAAGCCACCAGAGAAGCACTGTACCTGTCATGTCAGCCTGAAAGGAGTCGACCGATGGGTGCAGGGATGTGAATGCAGCCCTCAGGCAACTTGCAGCATCTTTTTTAGTTATGATCAGACTACGTTCACGCTTTTGTTCATCCGTTTAGTTTGAAACGACTAATGAGCCTCTTTGAATAATGTAAGGAGTAGAAAGTACAGATGTGCAAATGTAGGGAATAAAAGTAAAGATTCATAAGGAAAAAAGTACTCAAAGTAAAGATACCGGAAAAATCTACTGAAGTACAGTAATAAAGAACTGTATTTGTACTTAGATGCTTCCCACCTCTGTCCTTTTATATCCATGCTGTCTTTGATTTTTTTTCTTGTTTTCACGGTATTTATATTTTCAAAGTCTGCACTTGTTGTCTTTCAACTGGTGGTATGTGTACCTTTACAGATTAAAAAAATCTCTTTATCTTACTCTTACTAATCCATCCATCCATCTTCTTACGCTTATCCAAGGTCGGGTCGCGGGGGCAGCAGCCTAAGCAGGAAAGCCCAGACTTCCCTCTCCCCGGCCACTTCATCCAGCTCTTCCCGGGGGATCCCAAGGTGTTCCCAGCCAGTCTCTCCAGCGTGTCCCGGGTCTTCCCCGGGGGCCTCCTCCCAGTGGGACCTGCCTGGAACACCTCACCAGGGAGGCGTCCAGGAGGCATCCAGACCAGATGACCGAGCCACCTCGTCTGGCTCCTCTCAACAGGGAGGAGCAGCAGCTCCACTCCAAGCTTCTCTCCCTATCTCTAAGGGAGAGCCCAGACACCCTGCGGAGGAAGCTCATTTCAGCTGCCTGTATCCGGGATCTCGTTCTTTCGGTCACAACCCACCTATTAATTTGATTGTAAAAGTAGCTAGTAAGATGGCATGTTTATCATTGTTTCATTGAACAACCGAGAGGGATGTTATTTTAAATGAAGATGATGTCAAGAACTGAGGGTCAGCTTTTCTTCTCCCCTGTGGTAAAGGAAGGTCCAGTGTATCCTCTGCTAGAGGAGATGATAAAGGATGCTCCTTTCCTTGTCATTTAGAAAATCAAACAGCTTATCATGACTAAAACTCACATACAGCCACAGGAAGGGAGAGGCATTCTCATCAAACATATTAATAACGTGAAGGGGAAGGAAGCTGGGACACTTAAACAGTTTGACTTCTGCCTTCTGATGACCAAAGAGGAACCTTTGCTGCAGAGTGAACATCTCCTCCCTGTTGTACGTAGACTTAGTTATTGATATGATTATTTATTGACTCAGGTCATGTTCAGTCCTTCTGCCAGTGTCTTATTCTGTATTTCTGCAGTCAAACAGGGAGAAGAGGAGCAGCCATGACTGTGAGAGCAGCAGTGACTGAATTGGTTATCTTTCTTCTATCTGTGCCAGGTACTGTATTCAATCATTCATTCAGAGCAGAATATGATTGCTAATGTGTATTATATTAAAGATGAGACCTTATGAATGAGAGCTCATCTAAAAAACATCTGTTTCATCATGTTTCAAAGAAGCTGAGTTTCAACATGTTTTTATAAATATTTATGATTAAAGCATTGTTCAGTAAGAGTTCATCTTTAAAACTGGAGCTGTTAGTTGTTCATGTAACTTTAGTTACTTAAAGTTCTAATACTTCTTATTCTATTCAATAATAATATCTGCAATGTTACAGATTTTTTTCAGATGTGTAAATTTGCAGATGATACTCACTGATTTTGCTCCAGTAAGAATTGAAAGGAACAATTCTGTGGTGTAAAAAGGAGCTAGATAACCTAAAACCTTGGTTTGGTGTCAATAAATTATATCTAAATATTAAAAAAAAAAACTTAATGTATGTTTTTTGGGAGTCTAAAGGAAAGTGATGATAGTATTGAATAAATTATGCTGACATTGAAAGATATTTTGAAACCAAATTCCTCCTGATTGTGACTGATCACAAGTCAAGATGGAAACAACATATTGAATACATGCGAGGAGAATTTTCAAAGTCAGTAGCAATCCTGTTTAAATCCAGAAATATGTTGCATTCTAAAGCCTTGCATTTAATCTCTTACGCAAATTGTTCCCAATACATCTTATTGTGGGGGAATTGTTGAGATTTTTAAAACAACCATGAATTCTTCAAAAACTTCAAAAATGTATTATAAATAAATCTGAGTATAATGCTCACATGGATCCACTTTTTCTAAATTCCCTTGTAATTAAATTTTATGACTTGTTTTACTAAAAAACAATGCAAATAATGTCCAGAGCAAAATCAAAGACATTCCCTGACTCAGTACAGAAGTCCATAGAATTTAAGAGGTGTTATAAAAAAGATATGCAAAGGTTCCTATTGTTGGAGTTAAACTCTGGAATGATGCCGATATAAATGTAAAACGATGTAATTTGATTTTGGTTTCTAAGAAAATGTTTTTTAAAGCTATCTTTGAAGCTTACAGGTGTGACTGATGTCACTGTTGTAATGTTCGAGAACAGTTTTGGTCTTGAGACCAGTCTTTGACCACATTTTGAATGTCTTGGTTTTGTCCTGGACTCAAGCATTTTTACTCGTTCTTGTCTCTGGCTCCAACTGGCTGCTTGGGATATCCCATCAAGGCCGTTCAAAACCGGCACTGATATGCTATTCCTTGACTTCATTAATGTGATAATAGGGAGAAGCACTTGCTAAAACAACAAATAGCTTCACCTGCAAAAACTCAGACATTAGCCTTAGCAAGTCTTGGTCTCAGATAGTGTAGTCTTGAGTACAACACTACTGTTTTGTGTTGTCTTTAATTTTTATTTTTTTTATGGAGGTCGGAGCTTAAATTGATAATGTAGGACTGGCTTTTATAAGCAGTTTGTTTTTGCCTATATGACTTATATTAACTTTATAAAAAAATGTCTGTACTGTGTCAAACATTTGGAATTTGTGTTGTTACTTAATGGGAAACTACTACTACTACTAAAAGTTAGAAAATATGCCTTTCCTTTGTGAGAGAAAAAGTCATCATTTACCAAAAGGGAACCAAACGTTGCTAGAGTTCTCAAACACCAGCTAAAAAAAGACAGCATTAGTCAGACAGCCGTCTCAATGAGCTGTTTTCACGTTCTCACCCAGCGCAGTGTTAATGTTAGAAACTATTTTAGATATAGTCTTCGTGTTGGTTATGGGCGGATCCAACAGTAGGGTTCTCATCATTCTAAACCTGTGAAATGTCTGTAAGTTTCACTTTACCGTCCCAGTAACTGTATTATTGAGCCTGAGCCCCATTAAACCCAACGTTTTTTGTTTTTTTTTAGCAAGTTGGCATTTTATTTAATAAAAGTTTTGAACTACAATTCTGAATAGACAGAAATGAACACAAATGTTTTTATGGTACAAGAGGTTTAATGTAGAAATATGAGGAGATAAAATATTGACAGGTTTGTTTGGATGTATGCTTGTAACTGGGATAAAGGCATGCTATGAAATCTTAGATTTTTAAGAAACTGGATGACTATTGTCCCCACGAAAGCTCAGTGAAGGTTCACCCTGCTCATTTAGGGAAACTTGGAGTACCTGAGGTGGCTGCTCCCAGCTGAGAGCTGTTGGTAATCAGCAAGGCAGGAAGGCTATATGGAGCAGGCTGCTGCTCAGTTCGGGTTGGGTTGTGAGTGTGTGAGGGTCAGCGCCATCAGTTGGCTCTCTTTTTGTGTATGACCTAAAAAGAAACTTTGTTTTGAGTGCCTTTGTGTGCGTGGGAAAAAATCCAAAATATTGTTGATTCACCTTCCCCTTTCTTCAATGACTCCCACTTATTTTTGTTTGTGGGTCAGATTTTCAGTTCCTCTATCATTTTGATAGACTTAGTGGGTGGCAGTGTGGAGATATAATCCCCTGCCACCTTTTAGAAACCCAAGGCCCATTTTGTTTTGCAGTTTTTGTTAGTTTCCCCATTAGCGAGCATTGTTATATACTTTGTGTTTTCTTTGGGGGGAAACGTAACAGGCAGAATTCATGACTTTTACTTATAATAGAGAACTTTCATGGTGCGCTAAGAGGACAACCATTCTTTATACCCTATCACAGAGGAGCTAGGCTAAAAATGTAATCTTAAACTGTTTTTTCTTTATAAATAAAGAGGACCCACAATTATGTTTATCAGCTCACATATTGATACTATCATAATGTGGGCACTATCACTTCCTCCTCCCCCACATGTAGCATCAGACCGTCTAATGCAGTGATACTCAACTAGTGGCTCTCGAGCCGCATGTGGCTCTTTAGTGACAAGTTGCGGCTCTTTTAAAGCCTTAGTTGGGGAAAAGAAACTCCCAGAAATCTTTATGAAGGTCATCAGTAGTTTCATTGTAAGTCACATATATAAATCTGTTACCCACACTAAGAAGACAGGCTTTAACTACCAAATGTAAACTTTTATTACTGTCAGTCGCTCTCAACAGAGGAGCGTGTGTAAGAGAAGAGAGCAGAGAAAGTTCACCAGTTTTGCGTCTCTTCAGTACAATAATTCATTGAGGTGTGCTGTCTTGTATTCAAAATGAAGCCTCCTATTCCCCCATTTTAACTTTCTTCTCCAGTCCCCTCTGCAGATGCTCTCTCACGCTCATATTTTATGACAACTATGCCGATGCGTGTCATCATCAATGAGCATAACACACACGGATTACATATTGAGATAACATAATATCTAGTGAAACTTGTCCAAATGTGGGGTTTTTGTTTGATCTTTAATGTACTACTGATAATAAATACTGTCAAAAGAGCATAAATACAAAACTAACTCTCCAAAATGAAGAAGGGCTGAATGATGTGTCTGGAGAGCTGCAGGTGTGAGGCAGGGCTGGTTTTAGTCATTTGGGGACCCAGGGCAAAGAACAACATGAGGCCCCTCCCCCTTTAGCTTAAGAATTAATAATGAGTGGAAACCAAATTAGAAAGCATCTCTTTTATGTTAATAAAGCCACAGAACTCCAGTAAATGCCACAATGTGAGATATAGATACCAAAACATCCAACCATAATTCATCAGCTCTTTGAAAAGCATCTCATAGCTCAAACTCAGCTTATTCTAACATCTTCAAAAATCTTTAGGCCAGGTGGAACTCACATGACTCTGGTGTTGGGCCAGAGACTTCAAAATCATAACACTTTAGGGAATAAAAAGCTCATCTTTAGACATTTGTTATTGATTTCAAATTGGTTTAAACCCACTGACAGATGTAAAGGGTGACCAATAGCACTGATTTATAAAAATGAATTAAAATCATTAAAGATTGAGATACAAGATTTTGGCCTGCACTGTAAAAAAAATTCCGTTAAATTTACGGTAAAACGCTGGCAGCTGTGGTTACCAGAGATTTACTGTAAAAATTACGGTGAGAATGTATGAGAAAAAACGGTGTTTTCATTCTACAACTGTAAATATTACAGTTCAAACCTGTTTTTTTTTTAACTGTAAATTTCTGTTAAAAAAATACAATATTGTAACCGTTTATACAAGGATTTGCTGTAAAAATAACAGTTATACTGTAACCATATTTACGGTAATTTGCTGTACAACTTACTGTAATTTGATGTAGAAATTACAGCTCTATTACAACATTTTCTACAGGGATTGGCTGTAAAAATAACGATAATGAAACAAACCTGTTTACGGTAAATTACTTTAAAAACACCAGAAATCCTGTAAACCTAAATACAGTCTATCTCAGTAATAAAAACAGTAGACCCGTATAATGTTTAACGGTATTTTATTATAACTACTTAAATTTTACAGTAAATTACTGGCAGCTGTGGTTACCAGAAATTTACCGTAAAAAATACAGTACAAAACATGAGAAATTACAGCTGATATTTGCAGATTTTACGGTAGTAGCAAAATACTGCCCAACTTTAAATTTTACAGTAAATTACTGGCAGCTGCAGTTACCAGAAATTTACCGTAAAAAATACAGGACAAAACATGAGAAATTACAGCTGATGTTTGCAGATTTTACGGTAGTAGCAAAATACTGCCCAACTTTAAATTTTACAGTAAATTACTGGCAGCTGTGGTTACCAGAAATTTACCGTAAAAAATACAGGACAAAACATGAGAAATTTTGCTAGATGTTTGCAGAATTTACAGTAGTAGCTTAATACTGCCTTACTTTAAATTTTTACGGTAAATTACCAGCAGCTGTGGTTGCCAGAAATTTACTGTAAAAAAATACAGTACAAAACATGTGAAATTTCAGTTAATTTGCTAGATTTTTGCAGTAGTGCCCTAATACTCCTACTTTTAACAAAAGATTCAAGCTGAATAAACAACAAGAAACTCTGCAGTTATATGTTTGAAATAAAAAACCTTTCAACACATCTGATAACTTTTCTGTATACTCACAAAGCAGTTTAGATCTTGGAAGAAAAAGCTTGTGTCCATATGTATGACAGGTAGTCCTTGGTGTAATGCATGAAGATGAAACAAAGTCACTTGCCCCTAAATGATTCAAGAGTAATGAGTCCAGTCTTGACTGAAGAAGGCCTTCCACTTGGGAAGCTTCACGTGGCCAAGAAACTTTATCTTCTTGAAGACTCGAGCACAGTTCATCAGGTGTTCTACTTTGGACTGGCTCCATCCTCTCTGCAGGAAGTACATATACAAAGCAAAGTTAGAGTGATTCAGTGCTTCAGTTTAATGCCTACACAGATGTAAATTTGAGAAAACTAGGCTCTAATAAGCCATGCTTACAATCAGCACAACAGAATAAAATAAACAGTGTGTACAGTACATATAGATCATTTCTATAATAGAATATGGTGAAGAAACGCAAATGTACCCACAAGTGCCAGCTATTAAGTCAGCAATCACCTAACAACAGCCAATTACTTTTTCCGTTATTGATTATAATGAGACAGTTATGACATATTAATTGCAATTTGCTTTTCGTCTATAGTTTAGAGCTGTGGTGCCCAGGCTTGTATCCACTGAGCTCCCCCCTCCTTCACATATCCAAGAAGATATGGACCCACACAAAAAAGTGACATAGCTATTGCTGTAAAAACTAAACATAAATTTGAATTGATGTCATTATTTAAAGCAGTTTTAATTTTGGCAGATATTTTTAATTTTAGTCTTAGTTTTAGTCTTTAAGTGAAATGAATTTTAGTTTCAGTCACATTTTAGTCATTTCTGTCCATTTAGTTTTAGCCCATAAAAAGTCCTCACATTTTAGGTTTTACTTTTAGTCCAAGCATTTATTGTCTTGCTTAATCTGGTACCAAGTCATAGTGGGATGTTCTCTGCACCCTGCCAAACCTGGGGTCCCTGCTTTCTACAGCTGAGAGACAGAAGAGCTACAGCTGCATTGTTTTTTGACAGAATTACCCACAGTGGAGAGATATCATGGATTTTGAATGTCCGACGAAAACTACATTACATTCTAGTCAAAAACTAAACTTAGTTTTTGTCAGTTTTAGTCATCACAGATCTATTTTTGTTAGTCTTAGTCTAGTTTTTGTCATGGAAAACAAAGCTGTCGATGAACATTTTTAGTCATAGTTTTAGTCGACGAAATTAACACTGATTTAAAGCTACACACAATAGCCCAAACCACAAGTGTTAGCAAAAGACCTTGGTATGAACCATTCATAAGGGTTATATTGTGATTTTAGGTAGTTGAACCACAAGATAAATATTTGCAAACTATGCTCTTTATATATATATTTACTTGTAAGACCACCCAAATAAATATAGAATTTGCTTTTACATGTAAATATAATATATAATTTTATATATAATTTCTATATAATTTCCCTTCGGGGATGAATAAAGTTATTATTGTATTGTATTAGGGTAAGCCTACCCAATAAGCCCAGGCACCATTTAAGCCCACTGGCGACTTTGAAGTCAATTTAAAAAAAAAAAAAAAGAGGGGCCTGTCTTATGCTATACATTATTTGGTCCAATCACACAATTTCTTAATTATATGTCAGTTTTTGTTTGACACCAATCACATTTGTAGATATTGAAAAAGGCCCGCCTACATTTGTGCAGTCTCAAAGAGGCTCAGATAAAGTCGCCTAAAAACTTTGGTGTTTTGGGACCCCTCAGAAGGAACCTCTTTTCAACCATTTTCAGCCACTGACTTGTTAAGTACATTCATATTATGTAATTTGAGAGATTATTGATTTGTTTTTTGTGTATAAACAGGTAGTTTTTTGTAATTTCTTACTATTTAGTTTTATGTGAAAAGATGAGTCATGCTAGCTAGCGTAGCTAATCACTAGTCAATACATGTAGCCCTACTGACAGATACACTGCTTAATGATTAAAAATGATAAGTACACAAACTAAGTGTTTTCTGATTCATTTTACATAAATCTTACATAAAACTTTGAACAAGAATTCCTTGATAATTCGGAAAGTTTGGCAGAAGAGGAATAACATTGATGGCAAGTTTTACAGCATATTTAGGCTACAGGCATTTCTTTAAACATTTGTTTAATTTTGGTGAGAACATATTATCTTCATTTCCCTGGTAGTCACTGTAGTACCATTTAAGCCCAGTGTGTTCCATTTAAGCCCATCTTATGTGTTTCAATATAAAAAAATGAAATTTTGAGGTTTGATAGCTTTTCGCTGTAATCCTGTGTTGGATGTTGTTATACTAACTTCATTAACACGAGTACATCACAGATCACACACTGCCCAGAAGAATTGTTATGTCAGTTAATTTTGCATAATTATTTGTTTATAGTGAGAAAAATGCCAACAAAAAAGAGGAATTACAGCAACTGTCCTAAAATCATCATTGTGACAGCCAAACATTAAATCTAAGTTCAATAAGATATTGTTGATGCACTGTAATGTCATTTAATACTTTTAAAAACAAACACATTTTTTTATTTTGTCAATATTGAATCAAAGTTTGTCAATATTAAATAAAATGTTCAATGAAATGTTAAATACTGAAGCCAATGAAAATTAGTTTTAGGCCTACTTAGTCATGTTTGTGGTGGTCCATTGTTACAAGCCAAACATTAAAGCCAAGTTCAAAAAATAAATTGTGTTTAACATGTATAACATGTTACTGAATTAATGTATGTTTACTACTTGAAAAATGTAATAATTTTTTAAATTTCTGTCAATAAACGTGGTTGTGGGCTTATTTGGAACACACGTGGGCTTAAATGGTACTTAGGTACCAATTAAGGCCATGCCAGACTTTGACTTTATTCATAACATTTCTTTAATTTGTTCTTTAAAATATGCATAAGTAAATAAATATACCTTCAAATGAGGGATTAATCCTTCATTCTAACAAATGATCATGTTTATAAACCATCTTAGTATCTATGAAAAATACGTGAACTTAGATTTTGGTGGGCCTAATGGGTACACTTACCCTAAATGCTTTGGGGTGCAAAAGGATTTTGCTGTAACAAAGATGATGGGCACTGAATTTTAAATCAATCATAATGAAAACATATGACTCACACAGAAAACTGTATTGGCCCCCATATGGTGTGATCATCAGAACACTGAGAACAAGCTGGACAAAGCAGTGGCATGGCAGTATTCTGGGTATTTCTACATGACCAGATTAATCTAAAGAATCTATTGAGGTATGTACAAATGCTGTGCAAGGCTTACCATTATTAATCCTTGATTACTGGCCTTTTTTAGAAGAGTGGAATACCGGAGACAGTATAAAGTAATGGAGTCCTAGTCACTACTAGCAGAAGAAACAGGACCTTAAAAAAGAGTAAGGAAAAATAGAAAGACAAGGTAAAGCACCAAATCATGTCAACTTAGAAGTTTTGAACACTTATGTATGCACTGATTGCAAAGTACTATCCAATTTTGAATTCACTCAAAAAGGAGTGGACCCAATCTCTTCTGTCCCGTGAGCTGAATGTCTTGTCACATCCCTTGTGTTTTGTGGCAGAAGCTACAGCAGACACAAAAATGCAGACATACATGTAGAGTGATCCAGCTGTCAAGCAGTTATCAGACGGGTGTTGCTGTGTTTATATGTTCTTCTAAAATCAACACTAAGCTGTGACTGGTGCTACCCGAGTGTGTGTTGATCACACAGCTCTGTATGTCATCTTGCTTGCCCTTGCGCTTTTTCTGCTCACAACAGTTTTGGTTTAGAAAAATGCTGCACATCTATTTTTTTGTTTTTAAATTTGAAAATTTGGACACTATCAAACCTAAAAATCTGAACCAGAATCTTTATTGTCATTGTACACAAGTACAACGAAATTTTGCACAGTTCCATTCAGTGCAATTATTATTACCTCTGCCAAGGAGGTTATGTGATTGGCAGGGTTTGTTAGTTTGTTTGTTGGCAACATAGCCCAAAAAGTTATGGATAGATTCTGATGAAATTTCCAGGAAATGTCAGAAATGGCAAAAGGAAGAACTGATTTGATTTTGGGACTGATTCAGATCATCGTCTGGATCTAGGAATTTTTAAAGGACTCTTCACTATTGGGAGATAGGGCTAATGGCGGAGGTCTGCGCTCTCTGAGTGTTTTTCTAGTTTATTATTGCAACTGCTCTGGGATATGTGCTGTTTTTCAGTCTGTTAGTTTTGGCTCTTATTGTCCTGAACCGTCTTCCTCAGGATAGCAGTTGTTACAGGTGACGATAACACAGTTATAAAAATAACTGATATTGTATCATATGATGCACACGGCTGGAAGGAAATAAAACATTTTGCCAGCATTACACTATACCATATAACTACCTCTAAAGAGGAAAAATTATTACCTCTGTAGGAACTCCTGAGTGGATCCCAATGCTGGTCAATGCATAGCATGAGCTGCCTTGAAGCCTAGCAAGAGGCTCCTGGGAGGATGATAAAAGTAGAAAAGAATTACAAGCAAATCATCCATTACCATCCAAATGAGTCTTTAAAGTGTTTCTGAGATCCACTTACTACAAAAAACAATACATGGGGCAGGCTTTCCACTGGTACCCCATCTGGCAAGAATGTTTCAACAAGGCAAAAGAGGTTGTCTTCTTTTTGTAAACAGGAGAGAAGCCCTTTATGTCCTCTGAGCAGCCCTCCAACTGTCCTCTCTGAATCTTGAGCTTTGTGGCATCCTGCAAAAATCAAGTGAGCTATTAAATCTTTAGTGCCATGACACTGACGTGCACATATCCCCATTGTGCATTTAGGAGGTGCTGGAGCCAACAGGTAGTGCCCAGGACCACCACAGTCCACCACCACACTATCCACCTTATTCCTGGGGCCGCTACGGTAAATGTGAATATGGGCGAAACTTCCGGTGCCAAAACGGAAGTAGGCTACATTAAATACATGTATTCTAGTACAGCACCTAACTATGGACGCTAACAAAGAACGACAGTTGTTTCAATAGGAATTCTTCTGGAATTTGTAAATATTTATATTTTTGTTATCACATGTTCACATTGTTTGTATTATAAGCTGTAGATAAGTAAATAAGGTGGATACCACATTATTCCTGGGGGTCTACTGTAGCTATGAATGGAAGTGGAACTTCCAGTACAGTAACAATAATAGCAAAAACATGATTTTTCCAAAGGCTTACTAAAGTGATTTAGTGTCCACAGTGGTTGTTCTGAAATAAATAAATATTTGCTGTAATAAATACTGCTTCATTTTTGTTAAATCAATGAGCTGAAATTTTTTAATCATATTTTCTGCAATGCTCAGTACCTGTTGCTATGTTCATGGTACTAATATTATGACAAAGTTAAATATGTCTCTCACAACATGCTGTCCACTGTCTAAGTGCATCGGGGATGTGATTCTTTTAATATTAATTTATCATTAATTCTTAATACAAAACTTGACATTTACCAAACTGAAGAGCTGGCAACTTGAGTCATGGATAATTTTATAAATATAATTCCCATATTTAAGAGGGATTAGTGTGTAAAATGAGAATTTCAGCAACTCCACAAACTAGAAATGTATCTTTTTATACTGATATAAAACTAATAAAGTTAGCTAAATATGCCCGTGTAGGTTATCTAAAGTAATGTCATCAATGTGAACTCTCCAGTAGAGGCTAGAGAAATAATAATAATATTATCCCGTTTGAGGTTAAGCAGTCTAAGTTTATGTAGTTTGGTATCAAAATTGCTTTAATAGTCACGTTTAGCATCTCGTTTCTATACAAAGTCCCGTTTAGATAGAACGGAGCGGAAGTTGCGCCCATATTCATGGAAGGGTAGGAATAAGCTGGAAAGCCTGCCTCAGGGGACTCTGAACACAGATATGAATGTGACTCTGAAGGGGAAAAATCCTTCACCTTAGGTCGCTCTGAAGCATCAGTGCTGCGGGACTCTCACTTTTTGGCTAGGGGCATCACGGTCCTCACGGTCACTCCCACCTCATCTGGAAAACTCCGTCCTTTTTCTCTCCCTCTTCCAAGTGTTCCCAGCACCCAACCGCCCATTTTTTGTACATTTTTCAAAAGTCTGAAGTGGGCGGAGTTAGCTCTGAGCTTGGGGTTCACTTATGGACCCCAACACAGCAAGTGTTCAACGTTCTCCACGCTAAAATGACAGCAAAAAATACAAATCAGACAGCAATGTTGGCTGGTCTAGAATTGAAACAAAAAGCCTCCTGACCCATTTAACTTCTACCTATAAACACGTGGTGTTACTGAATGAAAAGAACTCAAGAAAAATTTGACACTACGACAAAAGAGGTTCTACATACCTTACCAATAGCTCGTAGGCTGATGCTCCGGGTGACGTCGAATTAATACACGCCAATGTCCTGCTTTGTATTCCATCTTCGTTTGCAGCTCGTTCTACGAGCAGACAGCAACTTTATGAAATATTTCCGCGCACACGAGACCACAGAAGACACGAAAAAGCTGTAGTTTACCAGGCAGCCGTTGGCGGTTTGATTTTCCAACGAACCACACACGCATGCGTATTAGGTCCTTCTTTCCCCGCGCCTGCGCGAAACCGTATTCGCGCATGGCAATTGACTGCAACCACAATGCGCAAACGCATTTCGAGAAAGCAGCACTGTTTGTGTGCATGGAAGGAGGTGAATGAAAACTGTTCACTCTGGAGCTCGTTTCCAAATTGTTCCATTTTTAAACACCCAAATCGCTGTTCTAGTACAGACAGAATAGAAGACGTTCCTGTGTAGACAGGGTTGAATGGCGACGGGAAACAGTTTTTCAAAATTATTTTTATATATTTATTTTTTATATTGATACAACTTTATTGAACAGATTCCAAGAGTTAATACAGCATAGGCACATGAAACAAAACGTATTTACTAGACATAAATAACCCCACATACAGGTAAAGAGAAGTTTAGATTAAATTACATAAGGTATGAGAAGTAAATTAAAATTTCAGAAACTAAACCATGGTTTCATATTGTTTTTTTTTTAAGAATTTTTTTTCCCCTTAGAAATCAATTTGATAGACTATATGTACAGTTCACATTCATTTTTAAAACTGATTATGGAGGGTTTCTTGTCATTCTATTTGCATTCATGTTTAAGTTATTTAACCAGTAAAAATAACTATTGTATTTATATAATGTATATACTATATATTCAACTGTACTATATACATATTATATATACAGTATGTATCTCTCTCTCTCTCTCTCTCTCTCTTTATGTATATATAAAATAGTTCTTTCCAATTACCTTGTTATATTTCCTATCGGTAATATGTGTCATCCAATTTCAGTTCTGAAAGATTGACTGAAACATTAAAGTACATCAATGTATTTTGTGTTAGATGCATTAAAGGAAGTGGAATGGCTTTACAAATGCAATGGCATTCTTTGTGAGAGCAATTAACATCATTCTTTTCCAATAAATCAGTTAAACTAAAATAATTGACCACTTTCATCCATCAAATTAAGAACAAACAAAATGATTTTTGGTACCATTCTTGTTTCAATAAGGTTTTCATATTAACTGTAACTGTCCGTTTATTTCACAAGGCAGCATCATGTGGTGTAGCACTGAGAAACAAATGTGAACATAACAACAAATTGGTGCTTGTTCACAGGTTTTGCAGGTTGACAGGTTTTTACTGTATTTTCTACAGAACTTTCCTGATCATACAGTTTTTTTAACCTCTTGTCCCTGCTAAAATTACGGTATGTGATTGCAATTTTTTTCACAGATTTTTACTGTGAATTTAAATGTACATGAGAGAAAAGTCTGTAATTTTAACAAAATACTACTGTAATTTTTAGAGTAATTGCCCGTCTTGAAGATTACAGTATTTTTCCTTTATTTTCACAATCTTCTTTCGTTTAAACGGCACAATTTTGTAATTATTACGTACTTTAATTGTAAAAATTTATGTTTCATACCGTTGCTTGATTTACAGCAATTCTGTGTATTTTATACAGTAATATATGTTTATTTATTTTACGGTCTTTTACTGTTGCTATTTGACAGTCTTTTGCCGTATTTTCTACGGACATTTTTTACAGTGTGTTGTCAGTGATAAATACAATAATTATATGCTCTTTGTAAGTGAGTTAATGTTTCTTCTGACACTATACAGACATTTTTTGTAGCCTATTGCATCCCATTAAAGCTCACAATTATCCACCAATTCAATGTTTCATTTCATTTCAACTATGGATTCACTCGTCTATGATCTACCTTACATCCCCAGTTTGGACTGTGGCTCTCGCTAAAGTATTTTCAAGTCAATATGGTTCTTTGGTAGAATAAGGTTGAGTACCACTGGTCTATTGTATGGACCACAGACTCTTTACAGATTTGGCAGCATCTGCACTGACAGTTTTTATGATCTGGTGATTATTTAAGTATTACATTGATCATTTTTGCGCTTAAGTTTCATTTCCTCCCAACACTGTCACTTTTAAATTGGAGCAGAGTGGGGAGGGGGGTAAATAGACCTTCAGGAGACATGATTGGCCCAGTAAACTATCATTATAAACAACCCAAAGTTCGGAAGAACAATCATACCAGCCCCAAAGTACATCGGCCCAGTATGTCAGATGGTCAGTCCAGCCCTGGTTTCTACGTAAACACTCAAGAAAATAGCCAAGAGCAGATTCCCAAACGTCAGGGCATTTTTCCTGTGTAAACTTTTCTCAGCTGAGCAGCAGACTATCCATGAAGGACAGAGAGAGAGAGAGCCACAGGTGAGGAAGAGAAACTCAAATCTTACAGGTAAAAGTCAGAAACATATCAAGGTTTTATCACCTTCCCCTAATCGATCTCATCCACCGTCACTAACACTGCGCCTGCTGAGAGTCACACAATTTCACAACTGGATAGAAGTTTCTTTATGACACGACAAAAACTGGCAATACAAAGAAAAAAAAGACAGGAATTAGAGCTGAATATCTTTGTCCTGATATTTTAGAGATTCTGACTGTAGTTTCATCTGTTCTCTGTGTTTTAGTGGTCCAGAGTCAGACTTACTGGGAAGGGACTTATTCACGAACTGAAGTCTGTGCCTTGGAAGGATCAACAGTGGAACTAAGCTACACCTACACATATCCAGCCACAAGAAATTTTTATTATGCCTCTATTAAAACACTCTGGTTCACTAAAGAAGAGAATAATAGACCTGTTGATGTGATAACAGACTCACAGTACACAGGACGTGTGATGTACAATTGTGGATTGAAGCAATGCACTCTGAGAATCACTAACGTAGAGAAGAGCGACTCAGCTACGTACAAGTTCACAACAAACCAAGCTTCTGGCAGATATGTAGGTAACCCTGGAGCTGTTTTATCAGTCACAGGTAACTTAACTTGTGTGATAATTGTTTAAGCATCAACAAAATAATCTTTATTTGTATGTGTTTGTTGACAGTGCTGTATGAAATAAACATGTTTCTCCTCTACAGATCTTCAGGTGACAAGAACTGGTTCATGGTCCACGCTAGACCTGAAATGTCACAGCCCTTGTCCTTTGCCTCGTCATGTCTCCTATGTCTGGTACAAGAATGGACACAAAATCTCTGCAGAAGAATCTTCTTATTCAGACAATTATGCTTATGCAGACAGCTACTCCTGTGCTTTGAAAGGAAATGAGAATTCCCCGTCTCCTCTGTACTGTGAGTTTTTACTTCACAACCTGCAACAAACATAACAGCATCTGACAGATCTTTTCAGTATTGTTCTGTATTTTGAATATTGCTAAAGTATATTAATTTTAACCAACTCTGATCTAAAATTGTCTTTTGTATATTTCAGGTTACTATGATTCTTACTGTAACAAAGTGAAATACAGTCACAGAACCATCTGCGCCTCCAGAGGCTCATCAGTGGACATCTCTTGTTCTTACAGAAGTTATGAAAGCATCAGCTCAAAATTCTGGTTCAAAGCTGAGCAAAGTCAGCAGGGGCAATATTACCTAAAACCTAAAGACCTCCGAGAAAATCTCTGGTATCTTAATCGTGTTCAGGTCACTGACAGTGAGAGTGGAGACACCACCCTTAGAATCTCTGACCTGAGAGAGAGCGATTCAGCCGTCTATCGTTTCACATTTACAGCAGGAAGCTCTGGATGGGGGACCAGTTTGTATGGCACAACTCTGACTGTAACAGGTACAGATGACCAACGCAGAAACACAACCACAGTTCATTAAAAATACTGGAAATATTGACTTAGGTTGATAACTATTAATTTGTGCATTACCTGTTTAGGTTAGAACACTTCGGACTTGTGTCCTCAAAGCCTTTATGTCTTTAAGTCCCATTATCTTTTCTGTTGTTTATACATGTGGCTGCATGCAGGATAATCCACTTATACAGCCTGTTTTAGAGCTTACTGCCTTCTTCGAGTAGCATGTCGGTGTGCTTTCAGGTTCAAATCTCTGAACCGTCCAGCATAAGGTTTAATTGACATTAGACACTTTCAGACCGTAGGAACTAGGAACTTTTTTAGGTACTCTGTGCTTTTCGACCGCTGGACCAGGGTTTAAATTTAGTTTGGGGGCCAAAAAGTTAAAAATAGCACCTTTTGAACATAACACAAAGGCACAATGTGGACCCACATAGACTCAGCTGTGAATTGGAAAGACGCAGGTCATTTGTCCAAATACACATCAATGTTTGCATGTCTTAAGGATGCTGAAGAATTTTAATACAATAACACTTTTATGAAGATGTTTTACTCATTTGATTGAATCAGTTTTAACTTTTTCTTTCGTACTTGGCACACGTCCCTCAATATCAAAAATTGCAGCTGAATCTGTTGTGGAATTTCTAGGTTGGATCCTTAATGACCTCACTCATTCGAACAAAGCTAGAACAATCCTCCTGATGACAGCCATTCTTTATTTTCTGAGTTTAAGCTGCCAGTCGCACATTCAGCCCGCCAGCATGAAGGACCAAAAAAAAAAAAAAAACGAATTTCCCTGCTGCCATTGGCTTTTTAAATGATTGTGTATCTGTGCTATTTCTTCCTATGCATGTTTATTGTTGTACTACACTCTGTCTCTTGTGCTTCTGTTTATTGTGTTGTTAATGCCATACTTATGATTGGTCTGGATGTGTGTGAATGCTGTCTGCTAAACAAAGTTCCCTTCACAGGGATAATAAAATTAACCATGAAATAGTCCACAAGGCAATCAATGGGCAATACATCCAGAGAAGTAAGCAAAGGCAGGGTCAGGAACAGGCAGGAATAAAACACAAGCAGGCAATAATCACTAATATGGATGAAATCTGTGAAAACTTCATTTCTTTATCCAGAAAATCCTTGAGTCATTTCTCTTATGGGTGTCACCCCTAAAATCCACACACTCTGCCAGCCCTGCTTTCCTGAGCAGCTGGACACTAAACTATTTTGCCTCTCTGGGTTGGTTTATCAGTTTCACCCATTCTCAAAAAGCCATGCTTGGACCCAGAGGACCTCAACAACTACAGACTGATTTCCAACCTTTCTTTCCTCTGCATGATCTTGGAAAAAGCAGTTGCCGTCCAGCTTCATCACCACATGCCAAACCATGAACTGTATGAAACCCTCAACTCAGGATTCAGACCAGAGACAGACTGGAGTGTGTGAGATAGAGTTGCAAAGATTAACAAGAAAGAGCAAGTTTTTCTTCAGTACGCTTTGCAAGCGGATCAGTAGAGTATGTGGAAATTGGTGGCAAGTTCAACAGAATACAACAGCTTTACTCAAGCTCACCTTAGCGGTTCAGAGCTTCAAAAAACACAAAAACAAATTTAAATGTGATTTACTCACAATTAAGAGAAATAATGTTGGCCTAAATAACATTTTAAAGTAGTTAGGTAAATTAGAGTCACACTTTTCCAGGCCTGTTGTCTAGAGAATTGAAACTATTACCTACTAAAGACGTAACAACATAGCAGGAAGAGGATTCATGCCTCAGGTTTTCTTGTATGATATTATACATTGTAAGCTGCACATTTATGCAGATATCCATTTACAGAGACAAGAAAAGTGTCAGCACCTTTAGTGGGAACATATACTCTGTATATATGCTGTGGGGTTTGACTCAGTTTTTTGTTGGAAATTTAAATTAATGGTGTAGGAACTAGAAGCTGTTTTGGTGGGTGTGCTGAACACGGCAAAGATGTATACATGGCACTTTGGTTTTAGGAGCTTAGAACACCTGAAGTTCTGATTCTAAAATCACCCTTGCTGTGGAGCTTGTTGCTTCATCCATTTTTTTATTTTGAGCACTTATAATGGTATTTTTCTCTAGCTTTGCAGGTGAAGGTGATGAGGATAACAACTGAGGCAGAGCTGAGATGTCACAGCAGCTGCAGTGAAGCAGATCGTCTTTCATACGTCTGGTTCAGGAACGGACAGAGAATTCCCAAGGAGAGGAAGTCTTCTTTCAAAGGCCGTTATAATCCTGGGGATGAGATCTCCTGTGCTTTAGAAGGACATGAAAGATTTCCTTCTCCATCAGTGTGTGAGTTCACTCAATTCTGTCATAACAAAAACACAACCAGTAAAAACTGGAGTGTTTATATCTCAGTGTCAAGTTGATTAAATGCCATTCTGAGATAAATGGTCTTCAGAGTTGGAGTTATTTGGCAGTGCTGATCCATGCAGTGTTCATCCAACTCTGTTGAGTCAAATGATCTAAGCTCCGCCTACTGCCACTTCAGATCTGCATAATTTTTACATGATTCCCTCAGGCAGAGTGTTTATATGTCTTTTAGATGTTTGGGGGTTTTTTGTTTGTTTTAATCTCGATGGTTATGGCTTACAGCTCTTGAAAATTTAAAAATCCAACATCTAACAATCTCATCCTATTTGTTGAGTTTTTCTAAGCCTTTAGTGTCTCACTTTGATTCAGTACACACAACCACAATCATGGGGAAGACTACTGACTTGACAGTTGCCCAGTAGACAATTACTGACACTCTCCAGAAGGAGGGTAAGCCACAGAAGGTCATTTCTAGAAAGCCAGCTGTTCCCAGAGGCTGTATCAAAACATTCATTGAAAGTTGACTGCAAGGGAAAGGTCTTGTAGTACTCGAGTCCAGGACTCAAACTCGAGTGCTGAATTGGAGGACTCATGACTGACTTGGACTCGAGTGCTGATGACTCAGACTTGGACTCAAGGATGAAGAGGAGGACTCCAAGCTTTTTTTGCTCAAGACTGTTTTATAATGTAATATTTGTTGTTTATGTGTGAGAAAACCCCGCATAACTGATTGGTGTTCATGCAGCACCCGGCACGTGTGTTCACCCACATGCGCGTTGATGTTTATCTAACCTGCTGTCTGTTAAAACAACCAGAGGAGAGAGAGCAGGAGGGGCAGGGAAGCCTGGGTGACAGAGAGAAGAGCTTATCTCTTCTCTGTATTCCCACGATAATCTTTACAAGAAATTAAACTAAAATGCAGCCAGGCTATCACTGAATCTCTGACAGTCTCCACCAGCTGCTCAGACTTGTCATATTAGCTGCTGTTGCTGCTGTACAGTAATCCTTCTCAGTCTTGGGCAGAGTGATAAAAACTCTTAACTTTATAGAGAGTCCTGTTAAGTGGAGTACACACATTAGGATTTTCTAAATCTTAAGAGATTTTTTTATGTTAGAGACCACACACATGAAGATAAAAAATCAGGCATTGAACAGTTTTGTTCGTACTATGTATGGTGCCCAATAATCTCAACACAGCACACCACATACATCATGATTCTGTCCCACCACAGATCTAGAATCTTGTCCTCCAAGCCAGAAATCTCGCCTGATCACACGTGATCTAACAAAAATTAAGAAGAATAAACATAGCAACAACCGGAAAACACAACACGCAACATGGAAGAGGACATACAAGAAGCGGGACTGATGGTGTTCTTGGGACTATTTTTGACGGAAAAATCCCTAACTAACAAAAAAGGACTTTATGATGCTGCAGCCGGTCAGCCATGCTTGTTTATGTTTACTCCTGCTTCCTTGTTCCTCAGTCATCTCTCTTCTTGATTGGCTACATTCCGTTCCACGTCACAATTCACGGAGTCACGACTCGGGAGTCGTCCCTTGCCCCACACACATGAAGATTTTTGTTTGTAAATATTGAACAACTTTAATATTTACGATTGTTGGCCCAGACCGTTTTTGAAGCCGATTAGTGGGACAAATTCACTCCTAACACACCTCAGACCACAGGATAATCTTATAGAATAATATAAGACATAAGATATTTGGGCATTTGCCATCCTTGGTCAGGAAGGGGGAAAATTGGGACAAATCAGCCCAATTATCTTTATGTGTGTACTCTGCTTTAGTTAAAAATATCAATCCAACATTGAAATCCACGCTAACATTGGTGAGATAACACTGATTACTGAGCTAAATGAGGTGGCATAGGGTAAAATTATGGAGAAAACTGGAAACAGTAGTGGTTGGCCAACCAGTATGATTCAAGAGTGCAACGATGACTCATCCAGGAGGTCACAAGAGAACCCAGAATGACACCAGAAGACCTGCAGTCCTCACGGGCCTCAGTTAAGGTCAGAGTTCATGACTCAACCATAAGAAAGACACTGGGCAAAATGGCTTAATGGGAGAGTTCCAAGGCCAAAACCACTTCTGACAAAAATGAACACAAAGGCTCGTCTCACATTGCCAAGAAACATCTTGATGATCCCCAAGACTGACAAGACAAAAGATGAACTTTCTGGAAGGTGTGCAGCCTGTTACATCTGGAGTAAAAATAACACAGCATTTGATAAAAAGAACATCATCCCAGCAGTCAAACATGTCGGTGGCAGTGTGATGGTCTGGGGCTGCTTTGCTGCTTCAGGACATGGACCACTTGCTGTGGTCCATGTCCTGAAGCAGCAAAGCAGCTTCAGGACATGGACCACTTGCTGTGATTGATGGAACCATGAATTCTGCTGTCTACCAGAAAATCCTGAAGGCCAACGTTTGGCCATCAGGTCACGACCTCAAGCTCAAGCGCTCTTGGGTGCAGGACAGCGACCAGAAATATACCAGCAAGTCCACCTCTGACTGGCTAAAAAAAAAAACAGGATTAAGGTTTTGGAGTGGCAAAGTCAAAGTCTGGACTTAAGTCCAACTGAGATGCTGTGGTGTGACCTTAAATGGGCAGTTCATGCTGGAAAACCCTCCAGTATGGCTGAGTTAAAACAATTCTGTGAAGAAGAGTGGGACAACATTCCTTCACAGCGATGAGAAAGACTCATCACCAGTTATCTCAAACACTTGATTTCAGTTATTGCTGCAAAGGGTTGAACAACCAGTTATGAGGTTCAGGGGGAGATTACTTTTTCACACAGGGACAGATAGGTTTGGATTTTTTTCCCCCCTTAAAAAATTAAATAATCATTCAGACACTGCATTTTGCATTTACTTGGGTTGTCTTTGTGAAATATATAAATTGGTTTGATGATCCAAAACATCTAAATGTGATAAATATGCAAAAACATCAAGAACCATAAAGGGGGGAAATACTTTTTCATGGCACTGTAAAAATGAGCTGTTTTTGATTTTCTCCTCCAGATGCTCCAAGACTCCCCTCTGTATCAGTGAGTCCCTCTAGGAAGATGATAGAGGGCAGTTCAGTGACTCTGAGATGTAGCAGTGATGCTAACCCAGCAGCTAACTATGCTTGGTACAAGGTATATGGAATTGGAGACCCTTGGAGCTTCGGAGCAGGACCACAGCTTTCCTTCAGCTCCGTCCGGCCCTCTGCCAGTGGACAATATTATTGTTCAGCTGAGAACGAGCTGGGGAGAAGGAAATCAGAGTTCATTTCCCTAACTGTGAAATGTGAGTTTACTTGTTCGTTTGTTTTTTCTGTTGAAGCTAATTGCTGAAAACGATTTTTGTAAAGATGTTTCCTTGGACCCTATAAGTAGAGGCTAAAGAGCAGCAGTAGAATAGAGATCTTTTGAATCAATAGAAGCTGAACACCATTCACCCATTGTTGGGTTTTTAATGCTAGATTTTGGTTAATTTTTATATTATATAAATTATAATTATGATTATAATTAAACCTGTAAATAAATAAAAACATCAAGGTTTTCACCAACCTGTCAACGGGGAACAATCACCGAAAAGGAGCAAAAATCAGTCTCAGAATTGATTATTTATATATTAATAATAATAATAATAATGATAATAATAATGATAATAATGATAATAATAATGATAATAATGATAATAATGATAATAATAATAGTGATAAGATAATAATAGATGTGAAATCATACACTGACCCTTTTCAATTCAGCAATAATTACAGTGTTTATGCACAGTGATGACAGACATGTTTACTTTAACTGGATGATAGGATTTATCATACAAAGCAGCATCTATTATTATGCCTGGCACTTATAATAATAATAATAGACTTTATTTATATAGCACTTATCAAAACACAGTTTCAAAGTGCTCTACAAAATGTATAGAATAAAACCAGCTAAACAGGGACAGATTAAAAAACAAGAACGAACAACAGTTAAAAGTGGATGATGAATACACATAATAAAAATGCAACAAATATATTAGGGAGGGGGGTGAGATTGATACAGTTTAAATAGAACCCAAGATTAACAAGGATTTTCAATTTTAAGAAAAAGCCTTCCTAAATAAATAAGTTTTAAGCTTAGATTTGAAAACTGGGAGCAAGTTGGTCAGCCTTATATCCTCTGGTAGGGAGTTCCAGAGTTTAGGGGCTTTAATGGCAAATGCCCTGTCACCCTTGGTAGCCAGTCTGGACCTGGAAACAGCGAATGAAGGGGCTCTTAGGGATCTTAGATTACGATTTTGGGTATAGGGAGTTAAGAGCTCAGTGATATATGGAGGGGCCAGATGGTGTTGTTCTTTAAATGTTAATAAAAGGATTTTAAAATCAATTCTGTATTTTATGGGCAACCAATGTAGAGAAGAAAGTATTGGGGTAATGTGGGACCTACGGTTTGTGTTTGTTAAAATCCGAGCAGCAGCATTTTGAACTTGTTGGAGTCGAGCCATTGCAGACTGACTAATGCAGGTAAATAAAGAATTGCAGTAGTCAAGCCGAAAAAAAACAATGGCATGTATGAGTTTTTGTAGATCGGGAAAAGCCAGAGTTGATTTGATCTTATTAATGTTTTTTAAGTGGAAGTAACAGGATTTAATGAGACTACTGATATGTGAATTGAAGTTGAGTTGAGAATCAAAGATAATACCAAGATTTCTACCTGTAGGTTTTATATTGGGTGCTAGTAGACCAAGGGACAACTCTATTTTACTAGTTAAGTGATCATGGCCAAAGAATATCACCTCTGTCTTTTCTGTTCAGCTGCAAAAAATTACAGCTCATCCATTTTTCTATGGTCGTGAGACACTAGTAGTGTAGTAAGGTTGTCAATGTTACCAGATTTAAGTGGCATGTAGATTTGTGTGTCGTCAGCATAACAATGGTAAGAGACCCCGTTGAACTGGTTGATAATATTTCCCAATGGAATCATGTACAATGAAAACAGAGCAGGACTAAGAATTGAGCCCTGTGGCAGACCGTACATCATTGGAGCAGAGGAAGAAACAAAGTTACCAACGGAGACTGAAAATTCTCTGTCTGACAGGTAGGACTTGAACCATTTTAGTGCAGTTCCACTAATACCCACACACTGTTCCAATCTGTTGGTTAAAATGTTGTGATAAACTGTGTCAAATGCTGAGCTTAGGTAACCTTGCAAAGCAGATGGATACGCCCGTTTCCTTGTTTTTTCACTGGCAAATCCATCTTGTTAAGCACCTGTCTGAACCGTTTGGGCCCGGTTAGCCAACGACAGGACCAATCAGCGACGAGGGGCAGTACTTTCAGCAGTGTCTTTACGCAAACAAGCAGCAGCAAGTGCCGGTGCAGTTATAGAGGAAGAGCTCAGCATGGGTACTGCTAAAGCACCAGTTTTATCAGAACTTGCTGGCATGTCTTCATGAAAACAAGAACAAAGATCAGCAGTGAGTTGTTTTCTTTTAAAAAATGATGAAAGTCGAGTACTAACATGTCTATAGTCGCCATGTTTTGCGTTAATCCTTGGTAGCAGCGCAAGCCGCTAGATAGCTGCTACGTCACGTGTTTTGTTGCTCTGTTTGGCCCGTAGAGATGTGACAGACAGAACGTTCATCCAATCACACTCTGAGTTTTTTTCAAATCCTCTGCCTTTTCTCAAACGTTTCCTACTGAAGCTCTCCCAGATGGATGTGTGAAACAAATCCATCTGGCGTGTCAGGTTAGAGCTTAGGTCCAACATTAATAAAACAGAGCAGTCACCGTTACCAGCACTCATTAATAAATCATTTGTGACCCTGACAAGAGCAGTTTCTGTACTGTATTGTTTGTGAAATCCTGACTGAAATTTATCAGATATGTTATGTTCAGTTAAAACGGATGACAATTGATTAAGAACCACTTTTTCAAGGACTTTTGATATTAATGGGAGTTTAGAAATGGGCCTGTAATTCTGTGGAAGTGACTTATCCAGGTTGGGCTTTTTTAGTAAGGGGTGGATACTTGCTTGTTTAAAGTAATGGTGGACATAACCAGAAGTGAGGGAGCAGTTGAGGATATCTAAAAGGCTGGGGCCAATAGTGCCAATAACCTCTTTCAGGAGTGAGGTGGGTAAAACGTCCAGAGGGCTGAAGGTGGAATGCATGTGGGACACAGTATTTATAAGGTTAGGGAGAGAAAGTGGTTGAAAGTGACTAAATAAATCATAGTGGACAGGATAATCATAGGAATGAGGTGTTGCTGTCAGCGGAATAATATTAGAACGGATGTTGATTTTTTGCTGAAAAAAGGATAAAAACATTTCACAGTCAGTATTTGAGGAAGCCTGGAGGGCTGGGGGGGAAGGGTTGATAAGTCTATTAATGGTGTTAAATAGGTATCGTGGATTGTTCTGGTTGTTTGTAGTCAGGTTAGAGAAGTATTTGGTTCTTGCATCTTTCATTTGATCGTTAAAGGAAATCAGAAGTTCTTTCATGTATAGATAGTGAACATGTAATTTTGTCTTCTTCCACTTCCTCTCTGCTCTTCTGCAAAGTCTTTTAATCCTTGTAGGTTATTGTTCATCCAAGGTGATGATTTGGTGAGTACTTTTGATCTATATTTAATCGGGGCAATAGCATCCAAGGAGGTTTGGTAGAGGTTGTTGAAATTGTCAAGCAGTTCGTTGAGTTGCGTTGTTTTAGGTTGAGTTTGATTTAGTAGACCAAGTGCAAAACTAGAACAAAACTTGGTAGCACTATGCTCATTGAGGACACAAGAAGACAGGGTACTACTGAGGTGTTTTGGTGCTGTATAGAATACAGTGCTAAAAATGACACATAAATGGTCAGAGATAAAAACGTTTTCTAAGGCAAATGAGTTGATGTCCAAACCCAACGTGAAAACTAAATCTAAGGTGTGGCCTCTGTTGTGAGTTGGGCCAGATACATGCTGTACTAGATTAAATGAGTCTGTGATTTTTAGGAACTCAGTTGCAAAACAATTAGAGGGGTCATCAATATGAATATTAAAATCACCAGCAATAATGGCTTTGTCAAAATTTATAACAACAAAGGATAAAAGTTCAGAAAGTTCATGTGCAAATCTAGGATTGGGTCTGGGCGGGTGGTAGATAATTAGGCAGATGATGGGTTCAGTGCTGCAGATTTTAAACATTGAGGCCTCAAAACTAGATAATTTATCAGTAGAAATGAGACAGCAGTTAAAGGATTTTTTAAAAACAACAGCTAGACCACCAGCCCAACCACTGACTCTGGGTGAACTAAAATAGCTGTAATTAGTAGGACATAGCTCAAGCATCTGGCAATTGTCACCAGGTAACAGCCAGGTCTCAGTTAGAAATAAAAATCTAAACTGTTTGAGGAAATAAAATCATTCAAGATGAAGGTTTTGCTAGAAAGGGACCTTACATTTAGGAGAGCAAGTTTCACAGGGATATTTTGGTCACTGGGCGGGGTGGTTTGTACAGGAATTAAATTACACATCCTGCGGGCTGCAGAGCTGTGTTTTATTGCTCTGTTGCTTAATACAACAGGTATGTCAAAGTTAGATGGTTGGGGGCACAGTGGCAATATAGGGTTGGGGGGGCTGCTTGCTGACAGTGAGAGCCACAAGAGGGAGAGAGTGAGTTTGTGTCTGACAGTGGAGTCATGGAAAAGGCAGCTTGCACCTGGTGAGCGGAGATGACCTGTGTCAGGCTTTGTTTACTGTCTGGCCGTGTAGCAGTGGATAGTCAACCCTGTGGGGTATTAACAACTGTGTAAAATATGTTATGAGTTAAAGTACGTGCACCTAGTCTGCTAGTGTGGATACCATCTTTCGTATAAAATGAGGGGCGGTTCCAAAATAAATCAAAGTGTCCCACAAAAGTAGTGTTTCAGACTGACCATGCAGACTGGAGCCAGGAATGGAGGCTAAGGATGCAGCTAAAACAGCCAACGCCAGTAAACCAGGGATCTTGTCCAGGATATCCACAACCATGGTGCCAGGGAAGCAATATGTCACAGCCAATCTGTTTCTGACGTGCCTCATCATCGAATCGCCGATAACGAGAGTGGTCGGGGGTGTCTTCGGTGGTGCTGGTTCTGATCCCCGAGGAGGAGCAGGTCTGAGAGGATGGCTTGCTGTAGCAGCGGACCACCGAGGAACCGGAGTAAAGTTCAGCTTTGGCTTTGTGTGGTGGAGGCAAGCAGAGCATCCGGGGAAGCTCGGTGTGGGCGCAGGAGTCAATGAACAGTCGCCACGGTCAGATGACTCCCCATGAGATTTTCCAGTGAAGGGAGTTCATTTACACTCAGGGCTCTATTTTCGTAGACCAGGTGCAGGTGCTGCGAACCTGCCCTGCGCCGCGCCAATGGGGTGTGTCCAGGGCATCCGGCGCACCCATGCCTCCGTCCCTCCCACCGACGCAAGTCGCAAAGTGGTAGGAGAGAAGGCGTGAGTGGGTTTAACACAGCCGAGTGTAATCTTCACCAATCAAATGAACATCTTTCCTTGCCTTTAAATGCGCTGTGGGCAAGGCGCAGTGCCAATTTCACCTCGCCACCACCATGGACGAAGACAGCAGCAGCAGCTCCAGGCAGTCAAACTTCTCCCAGGAGGAAACTGATGTGCTGGTCCGGGAGGCCCAAGCTCGCAGTACCAGAATATATGGTAATGCTAACAGACCTCCACAGGCTGATGATGCAAAAACTGCCTAGGAGGAAGTTACTAATATTGTCAATCAAGTTTGCCCAGTGAGGTTTTGGTGACGTGTGCGCACTGGGCACCTGTCAGCCAAATTACCACTACACCGAGCGCTTTGCCTGGTGTAATGATAACAGACCAGGTTGGAGCTGGCGGGCTTTTAGCACACCTTCCGCGTAGTGTTTTGGCACGAAATTGTCACTGAGCCGAGCTGAATCTGTCGACACCTCCCCCTGGTGCGCTGCCACACCCATCTCGGCGCAGCTCGGTCTACCAAATTGCCAAATTGGCTGCGCACGGTGGTGCACCAGATGAAGTTACCACTGCGCGGGGTGCGCCATGCTCCGCCACCCTGGGCCACCCTGCGCTGCACCACCAAATTAGAGCCCTGAATATGTCAAAACAGTTTTCCAGAGTGACCGTTCTGCGTTCTCTGGCGCCAGCCACGGTCCAGGGCTTGGGCTCCTGGGAAGCAGCCCGGGTAGGAGCAGAGAAGGAGGCGGCTGTGGCAGAGGAGTCAGCGGAGTCAGCAGCAGCAGCAGTCAAAGCATTGGTAGCAGGCAAGAAGGCTACCGCGACTGGAGGTATTAAGACAGCCGGGGAGGACGCCGCTGTGGCCGGGTAGGGAGCAGTGTCGTCCTGCACTTCAGCATGTGAAGTGGCTTGTGCCGGGCTGAAAAGGATGGTATCCAAGTGCTTTTCGCCATCTTGGATTTTGAAGTCATGGTTGGCACCCTTCGTTGTGTGGGGTGTTCAGTTTGTAACACGGGTAGTTTGGGATTGTGTACTCCAATGACTCAAGTCTTTATCCTGTTAGAGAGGTAGGCTTTTGTGTGTGTGAGTGTGTAAGTGTCCAGTACTGAAAAAGTTTATGATAAAAGTGCCTTAAAACTCGAAAAAAGTAGTTTAAAGCAGCGCAATTTTGGCGGACAAACAAAATGCCGGCCTGACAGCTTCACGTCATGGGGCGTGTCACTTGATTCAACAAATAACCGTTAGAGCTAAAAACTACAACAAACTTTTTACAAGCAAAGCAAAATGTGCTGAAGGTGTCAGAGGGAGAGAAACAGGGTGGCTGATGGCCTTAAAATAGTTGAGTCATGTGGTTTCTACATGTGACTTTAAAGATGGTCGACTTCGAACAGGACAGGGTAAATGTAACTTAGCTTTTAGCTATAAACTCAGACCAATAACGCTTCGCTACACAGATATCCAGTGGCTGGATTAAGCAGGTGCCAAAGAACCCAGGGTTATTCTGTGAGGTCTCCTAGGTGGATGGTTGATATAATCAGTTAGCTCATTCAATTTTCTGTAGGGATGCACAATAATCATCGGTACCGATAAATTATCGGCCGCTATTGCATATATTTCACATATTATTGTTATCCCAATAATAAAATATTAACAGACAAAATCCAGTGATAATAAAGGCGTTCGTTTTCTTTCTCACAAGACTACACATTCCGAAACAATAGGTGATGCCGCAGTACGTGGTCCGCTATTAAGCACCAGTGAAGATGAAGAAGCAGCCTCAGTGCTAAGAGACTAACAACACGGTGGAGTTATTCAGTATTTACAGGGAGGATAACATGACAGTGTCTGGAAAATTTGCCCTGCAAAGATCCTGAAGAGTGGACAGACGTCCTCCAGTTTTAACACAACAGACTTTATAAGTCACTTAAAAGTCATCATTGTAACATTAAAACAGAGTTGAAATTTCATTTTTTAGATTTAAACAACATGACTGCATTATGGAATTAGTGTTCAAGTTTACAATTGGCAGTTTTCATGGAAAAAAAGCATATATACACTTTCATACATGCAGAAACTGATATCTAATTCAATTGTTTAAGTTATTATACTCTAGTCGAAACACTTGGAAGTAAAGTAAAACTGTTGCTTTTATTCAACTTGCCTACAAGAATGAAATTTTCATGCCCATTTGTATATTGTAAAGGACTCCTTATAAATTTTGATCATAACACTGAGCAGAAAAGATTCTGGGCCATTAAAAAGATTCTGGGCTTTTGAGGAAACTTTTCCAGAGAATTGTAAATCTTATATCTTAGCCGTCACTGCAACTTTAATTAGAGGATCAGTCTTTTTTTAACATATCCATGTGGCATTAAATAACATGTTCTTCTCCTCCAGATGCTCCAAGGCTTCCCTCTGTATCAGTGAGTCCCTCTGGTAAAATCAAGGAAGGCAGTTCAGTGACTCTGAATTGTCACAGTGATGCTGACCAAGCAGCTAATTACAAATGGTACAAGAAATATGGAGTTGGAGACCCTCAGTTGTTCAGAACAGGACCACAGCTCTCCTTCAGCTCCATCCAGCCCTCTGACTCTGGACTGTATCACTGCTCAGTTGAATTTGAGCTGGGGAGAAGGACGTCAGAGCAAGTTTCCATAACTGTGAAATGTGAGCTTGATTGTTTTTTTTTTTTTTAGTTTTAGTGATTTGCTTGAATAAAATGAATTATCCCCTGGCCTTCCTTCATGCATGTCAACAAAAATTACAGAGCGGACAACAGAAATAGGGTATCAGGTTGGAAATGTTGGGTCACATCACACTGTCTTGCTTGGAGACTGTTGTAAATGGAAACATGGGAATCAATCTCATCCTGTCATCAATGCTAACTTGCTTATGTTACCTGCTTTATGAACACACTGGTACAAGTAGAGGCTAAAGAGCAGCAGAAGAAAAGAGTTCCTTTAAACATTGCCTCCAAAAGAAGCTGAACACCATATCCCAGGTTCCCTCTGACAGCCTCAACCAGCCGGACAAAACACACACTTCATCAGAAGGCAGCTTGATGCGTGTCAAGATTTTACTTTCATTAGAAACAGAATCTAGTTATCTTTTCCTTATTTATCTTTATCTAATATTTTAGCAGTTATTACATCTTAAATCAAAAGAGTAATCCTTTTAAACACATCCATACAGAAATAAATATCATTTTCTTCTCTTCCAGATGCTCCCAGGCTTCCCTCTGTGTCAGTGAGTCCCTCTGCTGAGACAGTGGAGGGCAGTTCAGTAATTCTGAACTGTAGCAGTGATGCTAACCCAGCAGCTAATTACACCTGGTACAGGACAAATGGAGGTGGAGATTCTCAGTTCTTCAGAGCAGGACCACAGCTTAATTTCAGCTCCATCCAGCCCTCTGACTCTGGACAGTATTATTGTTCAGCTGAGAACGAGCTGGGGAGAAGGACATCAGAACTCATTTCCATAACTGTGAAATGTGAGTTTGATTGTTTTTTGTTTGTTTGTTTGTTTTAATTTTAACAAATTGCTTAAATCAGTTTATGTATCACTTGACACTCCTTCATCCATGGAAACAACAGCAACAGACAGGAAAAATGAAAGAGGGTGTCAGGGTGAAATGATGGGTCCCATCATGCTGCTTTGCTTGATGGCTGTTGTAAATGGAAACAGAGGAAACTAGCACATCTTGTCATCAGTGCTTACTTGCTCAGGTTGCATGCTGTTTGGACACACTGGAACAACTAGAGGCTAAAGAGCAGCAGCAGAAAAAGAGATCTTTTGGTTCTTGCCACTAACAGAAGCTGAACAACATATCCCAGTTTCCCTCTTGTATCATGAACCAGCGAGACAAAGCAAAGTTCAGCAGAAGGAAGCTAGATGGAGACATGACAAGTGTATACTTTCATGAGAAACAGAATTGAATTGTCTTTTCGTTATACCTTTATACCTAATATTTTAGCAGTCGTTGTAACTTTAATCGAAAGATTTATTGTTTTTAACACATGGAAATTGAATTAAATAACAATTTCTTTTCCTCAGATGCTCCAAGGCTTCCCTCTGTATCAGTGAGTCCCTCTGAGAACATCACAGAGGGCAGTTTAGTAAACCTGAACTGTAGCAGTGATGCTAACCCAGCAGCTAATTACACCTGGTACAGGACAAATGGAGATGGAGACCCTCAGTTCTTCAGACCAGGACCACAGCTTTCCCTCAGCTCCATCCAGCCCTCTGACTCTGGACTGTATGACTGTTCAGCTGAGAATGAGCTGGGGAGAAGGACATCAGAGCTCGTTTCCATATCTGTGAAATGTGAGTTTGATTGGTTTTTTTCCCCACTGGTTTTAGTAATTTACTTGAATCGATTATTAAAATGAATTATCCCGTGGCCTTCCTTCATCCATGTCAACAAGAGAGACAGACAGGAAAATAGAAATAGGGTATCAGGTTGAAATGGTGGGTCACATCACGCTGTTTTCCTTGTAGACTGTTGTACATGGAAACATGGGAATCAATCTCATCCTGTCATCAATGCTAACTTGCTAATGTTACCTGCTTTATGAACACACTGGTACAAGTAGAGGCTAAAGAGCAGCAGCAGAAAAAGAGTTCCTTTAAAAATTGCCTCCAAAAGAAGCTGAACACCATATCCCAGGTTCCCTCTGACAGCCTCAACCAGCCAGACAAAACACACTCTTTATCAGAAGGCAGCTTGATGCGTGTCAAGATTTTACTTTCATGAGAAACAGAATCTAATTATCTTTTCCTTATACATCTATATCTAATATTTTAGCAGTTATTACATCTTAAATCAAAAGAGTAATCCTTTTAAACACATCCATACAGAAATAAATATCATTTTCTTCTCTTCCAGATGCTCCCAGGCTTCCCTCTGTGTCAGTGAATCCCTCTGCTGAGACAACAGAGGGCAGTTCAGTAATTCTGAACTGTAGCAGTGATGCTAACCCAGCAGCTAGTTACACCTGGTACAGGACAAATGGAGGTGGAGATTCTCAGTTCTTCAGAGCAGGACCACAGCTTAATTTCAGCTCCATCCAGCCCTCTGACTCTGGACAGTATTATTGTTCAGCTGAGAACGAGCTGGGGAGAAGGACATCAGAGCTCGATTCCATAACTGTGAAATGTGAGTGTGTTTGTTTTTTTTCAGTGCAAATTGCTTCAATAGACATGTGTAAAGAGGTTTTCTTAATTCTCCTTTTATTAAATATCAACCTGCCATCAGACAGGATAGTTGAAAGAGGATGTCAGATTTCAACTGGTGGGTAACATCATGTTGTTTTTCTTGCGGACTGCTGTAAATGGGAACAGTGAAGCTCATTTTGTCACCAATGCTAACTTGCTAATGTATTCCATTAGGACCAAGCGCCAACCTCCGGTCCTAAAAATTAAGCCAATGTGGAAGTGCAAAAAAAAAGCTATATCGCGACTGTCCACTTGAGGCTGGCTGCAGGAAAACCAGAAGTTCCATCTGCACACATGTTAAACAGCGGGTTTTGACACAAAAAAGAAACTGGTTTACAGCCTGGTTCAAAACACCAGACGTGTTTCATCAGCTAGTGTCTTATTGTGCTCCCACTGTGAATTTTTCTGTACCACGATCATTTGGATTATATTTAGGATAAACCTCACTTCACGATGATTGCCGCGTCTCATTTGATTGACAGATGGCTCAGCAGGTAGAGGCTCCGTTCCTGTCAACCGGAATGCTAGCTAGCAGGGTGACAGGAAGTCACGCTTAGTGGGCGGGTGGTTATGTTGATCCAAAGTTCGGTTGAGACTGCAATTTCAATATGGAAGCCTCCATGAATGGGGTTCAAAAGCTGTTTTACTCCGCCTATTGTAAGCAGACGACTGACGTCACACGGGGTTTGTCCAATTCTTTCTACAGTCTATTATTAGGACACACTGGCACAAGTAGAGGCTAAAGAGCAGCAGTGAATTAGAGATGTCTTGATCTCATCACCAGCAGAAGCTGAACACCATTTACCAAATGTTGGGGTTTAAATGCTAGGTTTTGGTTATTATTTAGATAGCAGATATTATAATTACTGATATAAATAAATAATGTTATTAAACAAATTTAAGATTTACACTATCCTTTACACAGGGAACACTAATAAATAAAATGGAGCAAAAATCAGGCTCTGAATTAAATGTTTTTAATCTTATTATTATATTTATCAAACACATTTTGGTATTTTCTATTCAAAAGGCTTTAAATCATACGATGACCCTCTCAGTTCAGCCATAGTTACAGTGTTTCTGCACAGACAAGTTCACTTTAAATCTACAAACTCCATGTCACATGTAGGTTATATACATGTGACTTTAAAGGTGAAAAGAAAAGATTCTGAGCTTTTGGGGAAACCTTTCCAGGGGACTGTAAATCTTGTATCTTAGCAGTCATCACAACTTTAACTAGAATGGCCGTCTGAGGCGGCAGACCCACACCTAAGCAGTGTCACCGAGGAACTTACGCTCCCATTGATTACTATGGTGTTCAAAATTTCGAAGTCTGAGTAAAACCGAACGGGTGCATGGATCATCACCAAAATCTAACTGATTCTTCCCAGTCACCATTCCAATATTCCCTGAAAGTTTGGGGAAGATCTGACTTTCCGTTCTCAGATTATCTTGTACACATACAAACAAAGAAACAACAAAGATAAGGAACCCTTTACATAACCCTGCCGATTTCATCGGCGTGGGTAATTAGAGGATTAATCCTTTTTTTACATACCCATATGGCATTAAATAACATGTTCTTCTCTTCCAGATGCTCCAAAGCTTCCCTCTGTATCAGTCAGCCCATCTGCTGAGACAGTGGAGGGCAGTTCAGTGACTCTGACCTGTAGCAGTGATGCTAACCCAGCAGCTAAATACACCTGGTACAGGACAAATGGAGATGGAGACCCTCAGTTCTTCAGACCAGGACCACAGCTTTCCCTCAGCTCCATCCAGCCCTCTGACTCTGGACTGTATGACTGTTCAGCTGAGAATGAGCTGGGGAGAAGGACATCAGAGCTCGTTTCCATATCTGTGAAATGTGAGTTTGATTGGTTTTTTTCCCCACTGGTTTTAGTAATTTACTTGAATCGATTATTAAAATGAATTATCCCGTGGCCTTCCTTCATCCATGTCAACAAGAGAGACAGACAGGAAAATAGAAATAGGGTATCAGGTTGAAATGGTGGGTCACATCACGCTGTTTTCCTTGTAGACTGTTGTACATGGAAACATGGGAATCAATCTCATCCTGTCATCAATGCTAACTTGCTAATGTTACCTGCTTTATGAACACACTGGTACAAGTAGAGGCTAAAGAGCAGCAGCAGAAAAAGAGTTCCTTTAAAAATTGCCTCCAAAAGAAGCTGAACACCATATCCCAGGTTCCCTCTGACAGCCTCAACCAGCCAGACAAAACACACTCTTTATCAGAAGGCAGCTTGATGCGTGTCAAGATTTTACTTTCATGAGAAACAGAATCTAATTATCTTTTCCTTATACATCTATATCTAATATTTTAGCAGTTATTACATCTTAAATCAAAAGAGTAATCCTTTTAAACACATCCATACAGAAATAAATATCATTTTCTTCTCTTCCAGATGCTCCCAGGCTTCCCTCTGTGTCAGTGAATCCCTCTGCTGAGACAACAGAGGGCAGTTCAGTAATTCTGAACTGTAGCAGTGATGCTAACCCAGCAGCTAGTTACACCTGGTACAGGACAAATGGAGGTGGAGATTCTCAGTTGTTCAGAACAGGACCACAGCTCTCCTTCGGCTCCATCCAGCCCTCTGACTCTGGACAGTATTATTGTTCAGCTGAGAACGAGCTGGGGAGAAGGACATCAGAGCTCGATTCCATAACTGTGAAATGTGAGTGTGTTTGTTTTTTTTCAGTGCAAATTGCTTCAATAGACATGTGTAAAGAGGTTTTCTTAATTCTCCTTTTATTAAATATCAACCTGCCATTAGACAGGATAGTTGAAAGAGGATGTCAGATTTCAACTGGTGGGTAACATCATGTTGTTTTTCTTGCGGACTGCTGTAAATGGGAACAGTGAAGCTCATTTTGTCACCAATGCTAACTTGCTAATGTATTCCATTAGGACCAAGCGCCAACCTCCGGTCCTAAAAATTAAGCCAATGTGGAAGTGCAAAAAAAAAGCTATATCGCGACTGTCCACTTGAGGCTGGCTGCAGGAAAACCAGAAGTTCCATCTGCACACATGTTAAACAGCGGGTTTTGACACAAAAAAGAAACTGGTTTACAGCCTGGTTCAAAACACCAGACGTGTTTCATCAGCTAGTGTCTTATTGTGCTCCCACTGTGAATTTTTCTGTACCACGATCATTTGGATTATATTTAGGATAAACCTCACTTCACGATGATTGCGCGTCTCATTTGATTGACAGATGGCTCAGCAGGTAGAGGCTCCGTTCCTGTCAACCGAATGCTAGCTAGCAGGGTGACAGGAAGTCACGCTTAGTGGGCGGGTGGTTATGTTGATCCAAAGTTCGGTTGAGACTGCAATTTCAATATGGAAGCCTCCATGAATGGGGTTCAAAAGCTGTTTTACTCCGCCTATTGTAAGCAGGCGACTGACGTCACACGGGTTTGTCAATTCTTTCTACAGTCTATTATTAGGACACACTGGCACAAGTAGAGGCTAAAGAGCAGCAGTGAATTAGAGATGTCTTGATCTCATCACCAGCAGAAGCTGAACACCATTTACCAAATGTTGGGGTTTAAATGCTAGGTTTTGGTTATTATTTAGATAGCAGATATTATAATTACTGATATAAATAAATAATGTTATTAAACAAATTTAAGATTTACACTATCCTTTACACAGGGAACACTAATAAATAAAATGGAGCAAAAATCAGGCTCTGAATTAAATGTTTTTAATCTTATTATTATATTTATCAAACACATTTTGGTATTTTCTATTCAAAAGGCTTTAAATCATACGATGACCCTCTCAGTTCAGCCATAGTTACAGTGTTTCTGCACAGACAAGTTCACTTTAAATCTACAAACTCCATGTCACATGTAGGTTATATACATGTGACTTTAAAGGTGAAAAGAAAAGATTCTGAGCTTTTGGGAAACCTTTCCAGGGGACTGTAAATCTTGTATCTTAGCAGTCATCACAACTTTAACTAGAATGGCCGTCTGAGGCGGCAGACCCACACCTAAGCAGTGTCACCGAGGAACTTACGCTCCCATTGATTACTATGGTGTTCAAAATTTCGAAGTCTGAGTAAAACCGAACGGGTGCATGGATCATCACCAAAATCTAACTGATTCTTCCCAGTCACCATTCCAATATTCCCTGAAAGTTTGGGGAAGATCTGACTTTCCGTTCTCAGATTATCTTGTACACATACAAACAAAGAAACAACAAAGATAAGGAACCCTTTACATAACCCTGCCGATTTCATCGGCGTGGGTAATTAGAGGATTAATCCTTTTTTTACATACCCATATGGCATTAAATAACATGTTCTTCTCTTCCAGATGCTCCAAAGCTTCCCTCTGTATCAGTCAGCCCATCTGCTGAGACAGTGGAGGGCAGTTCAGTGACTCTGACCTGTAGCAGTGATGCTAACCCAGCAGCTAAATACACCTGGTACAGGACAAATGGAGATGGAGACCCTCAGTTCTTCAGACCAGGACCACAGCTTTCCCTCAGCTCCATCCAGCCCTCTGACTCTGGACTGTATGACTGTTTAGCTGAGAATGAGCTGGGGAGAAGGACATCAGAGCTCGTTCTCTTAACTGTGAAATGTGAGTTCACTTGTTATTTTTCAGTTTTAGTAAATGGATTGAATCAATAAGATGATTATAAAGAAATAACCTTTACCACCCCCCCACCCCTTCATCCATGACAACAACAGCGACAAACAGGAAAAGAGAATTGGCTGGTCACATCACAGGGAAACAAGGGGATCAAGCTCATCCTGTCATCAATGCTAACTTGCTCATATTGCATGCTGTTAGGACACACTGGTAAAAGTAGCCCTGAGGACACAGGAACATACTACTGCACATCTGAGAATCAGTATGGAAGGATCAAATCCTCATCTGACATCAGAAATAAGGCATCAAAGGATATCCTACAGTGCTATCAGTGGGAAATAAGGCTCACTGTAGTATAGCTGCAAGTCTGTTAAACAATGTAACGTGTTTAGTGTTGTGAAACATATCCAAACCAAACAACATTATTCCTAAGAAAGACAAACAAATAAGCCCGTCCTCATTCCTAGGTCATTACATTCCAATGCTTTGTGACAGTAGGGCTGTCAACTGGAAGACAGTCAGCCCTCACAATACAACAGAACATGATACATGTTAAAATGGGATAATAAACACGTCTCATTCAGCTTTTTCTTTACTGTAGAGGAAAATAGCAAAAACTGGTGTTTAAAGGTGCTACAATTTATGGCACATAGTACCATAATATATCTCTTTTTACAAAACCATCCTCTTCTCCTCCAGATGCTCCAAGGCTTCCCTCTGTGTCAGTGAATCCCTCTGCTGAGATAGAGGAGGGTAGTTCAGTAACTCTGAATTGTAGCAGCGATGCTAACCCAGCAGCTAACTACACCTGGTATAAGGAGAACCGCAGAGCACCTCAGGGACTACAGGGGCTTTATCTTTTCACCACCATCAGTCCTGAAGACACAGGGACCTACTACTGCACCTCTGAGAATCAGTATGGACGAATCAACTCATCATCTGTATTCATAGATGTCCAGTGTAAGCACAACACAGCAAATATATCCAAACCACACATAATATTACTCTGAGGAAAGACAAAAACATAAGCCTGTCCTCATCCCCTATTCATTACTATACTTAGTGACAGCCTATCTCTGATGCACAAAATAACAGGTGAGATACACCAGGTTTGTTAATTCTCTGTTGGTCCTTCTTAGACAAAATAGTTGGTACCCTTCCATCAAAGAAGAAGAACCCACAACTGTCACTGAAATAACTTGAAGCTGACGGAAATATTAATAAACAAAACTTCACTTAAAATTAACCAGCGAAATTAGACATTTCTTTTTGAATCGTGGTTCAACAGGAGCAGTTTCATTAGTTTGTTTAAAAAACAAATTTAGAAATTGGCCTGGGCAAACTGATCATTTCTCTACAAAAGATGTAAAATGATGTGACCATAGTGACCTATTGAACTAAGATGTGTCCTGTAATTAGCATCACAGGTGTCTTTGAATTTGTAATCAGTCAGTCTGCCTATTTAAAGTTTGAAAAGTAGTCACTGTGCTGTTTGGTATCATGGTGTGTACCACACTGAACATGGACCACAGAAAGCTAAGGAGACAGTTGTCTCAGGAAAATTAGAAAGAAGATTATAGACAAGCATGTTAAAGGTAAAGGCAATAATCTATAGCTGCACATATTACTCAGATGTTTCGAGTCCACGGGACTGTAACCAAACTCCCTGGACGTAGCCTCAAGAGGAAGATTGATAACAAACCGAAGAGACGAATAATAGGAATGGTAACCAAAGAGCCCAGAACAACCTCTGACGAGATTAGAGGTGAACTCCAAGGTCAAGGTACATCAGTGTCAGAGCGCACCATCCGTCGCTGTTTGAGCCACAGTGGACAAATTCAACCATTGCCATAATTCCTATAGTCTTAGTAATATGTTTGCTTCCTTTAGTTGTCAGTGCAAGCTGTTTCTAGATCTGGGGGGACCATTAAACCAGCTGCACCGCAAACACTATGTTAGCAGACGGAATTAATGCTTTCCCTCATATAACTCATCGAATACACAATCCAACAACTCCAAAACGCTCTCATGGACAAGTTGTGACCTGTACATTGACCACGCTATGAAATAATAACATATAATTATGTAACATTATGACAAGTGATGCAAATACTCGGAACTATTTCTTGAGTAAACCACTGGGCGGAGTGACACAGTGCAGCAGCCATGTCTGGAGTGTAGTTCCAGCTTTGCATTTAACTTTAAAACACCTCCATCTCGTAACGTGATTATTTCATAGCGTGGTGAATGTACAGGTCACAACTTGTCCATGAGAGCGTTTTGGAGTTGTTGTATAGTGTATTTGATGAGTTATATGAGGGAAAGCATTAATTCCGTTTGCTAACATAGTGTTCGCAGTGCAGCTGGTTTAACGGTCCCCCCAGATCTAGAAACAGCTTGCACAGACAACTAAAGGAAGCAAACATAGTACTAAGACTATAGGAATAATAGCAATGGGCGAATTTGCCAAAATGTTGAAGTATCCCTTTAAGGGAAGTTGACAGAGGACGACTCCACTGTTGAAAGCAAATCATTAAAAATCCAGACTGGAATTTGCTAAAATACATACTAAAAAGCCACAAAAATTCTTGGAGAATGTCCGCTGAACAGATGAGATAAAACTGAATAAGAACAAAAACAATGTGTAAAGGATCCTGAAACTTAGACAGCATGGGACAGGGCACTGTATTACATGGCATTAAGAAGCATATCTTTCTCTTCCAGATGCGCCAAGGCTTCCCTCTGTATCAGTGAGTCCCTCTGCTGAGATAGTGGAGGGAGCTTCAGTGAATCTGACCTGTAGCATTGATGCTAACCCAGCAGCTAATTACACCTGGTACAAGGAGAACCAGAAACTACCAAGAGGAACGTGGCAAAATTACAATTTTCCCTCCATCAGATCAGAGGATGAAGGGATCTACCACTGCCAGGCTTGGAATAAACATGGGCAGAAAAAATCCTCAATCCTTTTTATAGATGTCCAGTGTAAGTTACACTCTTTATTACAATCTGGTAGAAAAAACCTTCCCAATTCTAAATTAATATTTATCTATGATTGCTTTGCTTCAGATGCTCCAAAACTTCCCACTGTATCAGTGAGTCCCTCTGCTGAGATAGTGGAGGGAGCTTCAGTGAATCTGACCTGTAGCAGTGATGCTAACCCAGCAGCTAATTACACCTGGTACAAGGAGAACCAGAAACTACCAAGAGGAACGTGGCAAAATTACAATTTTCCCTCCATCAGATCAGAGGATGAAGGGATCTACCAATGCCAGGCATGGAATAAACATGGGCAGAAAAAATCCTCAATCCTTTATATAGATGTCCAGTGTAAGTTACACTCTTTATTACAATCTGGTAGAAAAAACCTTCCCAATTCTAAATTAATATTTATCTATGATTGCTTTGCTTCAGATGCTCCAAAACTTCCCTCTGTATCAGTGAGTCCCTCTGCTGAGATAGTGAAGGGTAGTTCATTGAATCTGACCTGTAGCAGTGATGCTAACCCAGCAGCTAATTACACCTGGTACAAGGAGAATGAAGACTCACCTCTAGCTTCAGGACAGATCTTCACCATCACTGAATTTCACTTTAATCACAGTGGGAATTATTACTGTGAGGCCCAGAACACAAGAGGATGCCACAACTCCACCTTCACTCTGACTGTTGTGTCAGGTAAGCTATCTATCTACAGTATTGCAATGTCATTTAGCAGATGTTGTTGTCCAAAGCGACATACATCTGAGGGTAAGTACAACACAAGCAAAGATCTAGACAGTAGGAATAAACTTCAGTAAGGGACACAGTGCTTCAAGTGTGACTGGATACATGTGCTGCCCTGTAGTGCTAGAGGCAATGCAAACAAGTCATCAACATGAGACCTTACATCATCACCAATTAACTGTCTTAACCAGCACATATTGCACCTATATATATATGTTCACAAAGATCTAGGCCTAAAATTGTCAGAAGTAGAGTGGGGCAGTGCAAGCCAACTGTATTTAGGAGACTCATTCCACCACTGGAGACAACAGAGAAGACCAGCTAAATTCATAGTGTTCTCTAAAGAGCTGGGTCCTTTATTTGCTCTTGAAAGTAGAAAAGGACTCTGCAGATTGAATGGAGCTGGGTGATTCATTCCTCCATCTGCAGACGACAGAGTAGAAAAGTTGAGCTAGTGATCTTGGAGCCTGATGTGATGGAAGTACCAGGTGCCTTTCACTGGCCGAGCGTAAAGGGGCCAAAGGGAATGTAGACCTGTATGAGGGGTTCCAGGTGAACAGGACAAGTTATAGTTTTTTCTCTCTTTGCTGTTTTTTAATTCATAATGCTCGGATGAATAAAGACAAATACATTTTGGCAGCAAATAGCAGCACAAATGGTTCCATTTGCTCTTCGTTGTGCTCTGTCTCACAGTCTGAGCTTGTCTTGACCTACATTAAACTGGGTTTACAAACTTTAACTCACTCAAAGTGAAGGATATCAAAGTGGTTCAGTCATCCTCATGTTTTTTGCACTAAGTGAAAAAAAGTTTGGACCACTCTGCTGTGGTAGTACCTAACGGCCCTTATCTGTCTTTAGTTCCAGTGAACTCAGCATTCATAGCAAGTATCATCAGGATGACTCTGCTGCTTCTGTTGTTGATTCCTCTTCTTCCCTTGGTTCTGTGGATCAGGTAAAACAATGAAAAGTCATCAGTTCTCCCTCCTCTTTCCGTTTTTCTTCCTCTGACTTGTTCTAGTTTCTGTTTGAGTATGATTAAGTCTGGATTTTTATTTTAACTTCAGGAAGGAGAAAAATATGAAGACTGAACTGAGTGAACCTGCAGAGGAGATAGAGGTGAGAGAGAGAGGATGTTGGAACTGGATAATTTCACTCCAGAAATATTGCTGAATGTGCTTTAAAATCAAGCTTTGAGCATAACCATTAAAACTTAGGAGGACATGTTAATTTCAGGTGAAACCAGGTAATAATTTACAAAGAATGTTTTCAATTTGGAGCAGCGATGGATTCAGATTAAAAAAAAAAAAAAACTCCAAATAAAAGTCTTCATAAAATCAGGTTAAAAACATTTAAGCAACTAAAAATCCAGCTTAAATTACACTGTAAAAGTCTACCAATAGAACTAATTGATAATTATAACATCCAGGTACTATCTGTTCTTGTTCTCTTGGTCCCGTTTACTGCTGTCAGCTCTCGTTTCTCTCCTCAACAAACACCTTCTCAGGCGTGGGTGGGTGCTGTCTGTCAGCACTCCCTACCTTACAGTAATGCTATGGAGGAAGTAACCAAGATGTGGTAAAATATCAAAATAAAACCATGCTCAAAAATCAGGATAAAATTACCCATTAAAAGTACTGTGTGATGGAGAGACCATACTGATGGAACTTAAATCTTATGTTTGTGATGCATGTCAGTTTCTTCCTCAGGTGTTTCCAAGGTTTCCATAAATCCCTGTAATGGTTCTTGGACACCAGATACTCTGGAAGAAAATGGCATGCATTGACATTTAAATAGAACTTGCTGATCTTCATTGGTTCTGAGCTGGTCTAGCATCAGAGCTCACCACCGCTGAACAACAACCCAAATTTCTTTAGTTTTCCTATCACAGCCAAATATTTTAAATGTAAAATGGGGCAGTTTGAACTTGGGCTGAGACAAATCCTTCAAAATAGAAGCACATCATTGACTTTTGCCATGTACTTTTTCCCCAGGGACTCATCTGTGACCCATTAAAAATAACTTTGCAGCCCACTAGATGAGAAATGTTGACAATAATGACACTTTGAGTGTTTATGAACTCTAAGCAAAAAAAAATCCAGTACAAAAGAAATATGTGAGTAAAGATAAATATAAAATTAAACAAAGTATACAGTGCTTAACAAATTTGTTAAACCACCACCTGATGTAAGGTTTATGCCACAGCTGCCTTAAATGAGCAGCTTTGGTAATTACCAAAATCCTTTTTTAGGTTTCTGTAAAGGTGAATACATCAGTTGTTGTTGAAATTTTTCTCTACTGCTGGTGAACAAATGAAATATAGACTTCTGCTGACAGATAAAGCTTTTATTTCTTGCAAGAAAGGTCAATCAGCACACACACGAGCGGTCAGTATGCAGCAAAAGACCCAGAACCTGGGGAGAGAACATTTATGCTTGAGGAAACACCCCCCCCAAGGTATGCTTGACACCCCTCCATCTGGGAGGAATCCACACCAGCACAGGGCTTTGTTTCCAGGCAGTCTGGACATCACAATTTAAAATACAAAAGGACCTTCTGATTAAGTCATGGGTTCCAGGTTTAACACTTATTGAGGAACTAGCATAGTCACCTTCTGTTGCTTCGTATTTACATATGCAGTAAAGTCGACAACTTCCTAGCCCTATCGTTTCCCCATGTCTGTGACAGGATACCCTCCATAGAAAAGACAACAATGGGGGATGTTGGGGGAAAAGAGGTGAGACAAAGGATCTAAAACCCCATTACACAGTTTGTAGAAACTATTTAACCAAAATTATATTTTTAATCGATAATATAATTTTTTCCATGAATTTTCAAATTTACTGTTTTGCAAAAAAAAAAAAAAAAAGAAAAAATAGTTAAGCACATTATTATTTCTTGATTAAGAAGTCAAATCAAATTAAAGACATTTTTCTGTCATTCCTGAACAGAATACTCAATTTTAGTGGTTGAATTCTATGGTTGATTAATTCTAACTTCTCAGAGAACACCAGTGAGCCGGCTCAAACTTGGGTATAAAAAGGTGAATTCAGTTGGAAATTCCTCATTCCTGTTCCAAATGGTAAAACATGGAGAGCTGTTTCCCTTTGTTGTTTGACAAATAACAGTATAATTTTTAGTGTTAAACAAGTTTTTGAAAGATTTTTTTGAATATTTGTTTTCTCGTTTTTATGACAGGTGTTCTAAAGAGTTTGCTAAGCACTGTACATTCATGTAAATCCCCTCAAACTGGGCAAAAAGGATTAGTAATCCACTCTGTTCTCACGGTACAATTCTCTAACAACCCACCTAGAACATCGTCCTGAGGATTTAGGCCCACAGCTTGCTCTGTCTGAGTCTGCACAGCTTTAAGCTTCTCTGAAACCCTCTGCAGCGATGTTGTGGTGGAAAAATCACAGCCACACTGAAACACTGCATCAGTTGTAACTGAGACGCTTGAGTTATTTGACTTTTTTGAGGGTTTTCTGTTTCTTCAAGCACTCTTGATAAATGCTATGTATTTAGATTTTGTCTTTTTTTAGATCAGAGTAATTTTTGTTCAACTTTTCTCTTCTGCTCTCAGCTAAACTCTGATCCTGTCTATGAGAACATCTTAACCATCACTGCAGCGTTCAGAGAGGACAGAGAGGAGCAGGAGGACACTGTACGAAGGCTATTCAGGTTAGAACCTCCTGGACTTATTAAACAGACCTAACATAAAATTGTAGTAATGTATGTTACAACTATAGTTACAGTGATAAATTATCTGTCATGTGCTTCTCTTTAGATGAACCAGAGGCAGGACTTCCTGTTGAGAGCGAGGCTGTGGAGGATGTCAGATTTGATTTGTTTATTTGATATGAACATAAAATACGTTCTCATCGTGATCTACTCACAGAAAGAATTAAAGTGTTTTTAAACTTGGATTGCAAGGATCACATTAAAACCAGTGGTGCGTGTTTGACACTTCGGAGAGAACCATAGCACTGCGCCAGCACTGTACCATGTAATGTTGCACAAGTAAATATACACTTCCTTCCTACAGTATTTGAAAGGGTGAGGCCAATTCCTTTCATTTTTGCTGTAGTGAGAGCCTGAAAAAGCATCACAAAAAAAGAATGCAAAAGTTTGGTGATGTCAGTGGGTCGCAGGCTTGATGCAGTTACTGCAAGCAAAGGATTTGCAACTAGATATTCAGTCCTATTCACTTTAATCTGTTTTAAGTGTATCTGTTCCAGTACTTTTGCTCACCCAAATATTTGGCGTTCCATTACAAATAAAGCTATCTTCAAAGTTGTGTATCAGATCCAGGTGTAAATACCTCAAAATTTAAAGCTGAAATGTTGATCTCTTGTCTCATCTTTTGAAGTCAAACCCAAATGTTTTCAGTCTACAGCAAAAATAAAGGAACTGGCCTCACTCTTCCAATACTTTGTGTATATGCGTGTCAAGATAAACTGTACAGGAAAACCTCCATGTATCATCGATTTAATGAATTCTAATGTCAGATGGTCTTTGTGTTTCATTGATGAAATATCAGAGCAGCTTTGAGTCATATACTTGCAAGCTTATATTCTTTTTCACACAGATGTGAATCATCATGAAATGTTACTCTTAAGAATATTTACAACTCCCTAACAATTAATTTACTTCTCTAGACCTATTTTGCTTCTGAATATTTCTTCAAACTCATACTTGTATAAACTTAGAAGTGAAATTACACATGTCTTCTAATACTTGAACTGTTGAAAATGTAATTGCTACTTTCCTAAATGAGGGTCCTGGCAGTGCTCTATTATATAAAGGTAGCATGATTATTTTCTATTATTCTTTCAACATGCAGTGTAAGCGTCATATAACCACTCAAGAGTCTGACAGTGCTTTCAAAGCGGCGCTACTTCTTTGTGATGTGGTTTCCTTGCTGCATTTGCTCCGTCACATATACATGTTGACCACTTCAAGAGGAAGGAAATCTATAAGGGTTTTTTTTTTTTTTGCTTACTGACTGCACAAGATACATTTCTTTAAAGAATAAAAACACCCTGTATACCCTGATCATTGTTGGTAGAGTCGTTTATCAGTATGGGTCGTATTGTCTTTCTCCTGTTTACTTTATAATTGTTCTGCAAATTTGTTTTCTTCTGTCTAAAGCCAAGTGAAAGACGAGAAGGACAGAGATGACTTTAAATGTGGCAGCTGGGATTTTTGACTTTCTGCTCTTTCTATCAGGTATTGTACAGCTTCATTTTTTTTGTGTTTGTCCTAAAATTAGAATGCCTATAATGCCTAAAAAGAAATTAGTGTCTGAACGTGATTCTTTTACATATCTTTATATGCTGAAAATGTAATGCAGTGTAAATTTTAAAAAACAAAGGGATTAAATATAGACTATATAGACTGTAGTTATCTGAAATGATGATTTGTTGGCAATATTTTTTTTATAAATCAGTGGCAACAGGGAGGGGGACAGTAAAACAACAAATAATCACTAAAACTAGCAGACATTTCCACAAAAGCAAGGAGCTTTAACCTGATGTTTTGATTTTATTTCTCTATAAAATATCAAGTTTAAGTGGCATTTTATCTTAGACACAGATGCTGAGTGTTACAGTTATTACACGATGTGAAAGCTTGATTTTTTTTTCTATAATATTCAAATCCACAGCACCTGTAATAGCCCATCAGTTTCTATCTGCAGCTTTGTTGGGCAATGTGACGTTTTTTAGTGGTAAATGGCCTCACAGTGAAGTCACCACATGATGACCCAGATTTTCTTTTCTGTGTATACCAGACCATGCAGCTTGATTTTCAGCTATAGGAGCAAAGTGACATTTACATGTACAGGTGCGTCTCAGAAAAATTTTACTGCAGTTTTATTCAAATAGTTAAACTTCCATAAATTCTAAATTCAACTCATACAAAGTGAAATAGTCCAAGACCTTTTTTGTTTTAATCTTGATGTTTATGGCTTACAGCTCATGAAAATCAAAATCCTACTATATCAAAATATTAGAATATTAGTCTGCAAAGGTTTTCCAACCACAATCATGGGGAAGACTGCTGTCTTGACAAATATTCAGAAGACAGTCACTGACAGCCTCCATCAAGAGCAGTGTCAATTTTGACTGCTATTTTTAATTTTAGTCTCAGTCTTAGTCTTTTGATGAAATGTCTTTTAGTTTTAGTCATATTTTAGTCACTCCTTTATAGTTTTAGCTGACAAAAACAGTTTACTCTAGGTTCAGTCCATAACAGTCCTCACATTTTAGTCTTTCCTTTTTGTCGAAATATTTATTTGCTTGCCTGAATCTGGTACTAAATCATGGTAGTGTGTTTTCTCACCTGCTAAACCTGGGGTCCCTGCTTTCTACAGCTGAGAGGCAGGATAGATACAGATGCATTGTGTTTTGACAGATTTACCCACGGTGGAGAAATATCATGGATTTTAATGTTCAATGAAAACTAAATTACATTTTTGTCTAGTTTTAGTCATCCTGATGAATTCTAAACTTACTTTTAGTAAGTTTTAGTCATCACAGATCTGTTTTGGTTAGTCTTAGGCTAGTTTTTGTCATGGAAAAAAAAGCTGTCGACAAACAATTTAGTCGTAGTTCTAGTCAACAAAATGAACACTGATGAGGAGGGTAAGCCTCAAAAGGTCACTGCTGAAAAGGCCGGGCTGTTCTCAGAGGCTGCATCAAAGCAGATTCATGGAAAATTGGCTGAGGGGAAAAGTGTGGTGGGAAAAGCAGCACAAGCAACAGGAATTAGCTCAGCCTTCAAAAGATCGTCAAGCAGATTCATGAACTGATGAACTTCACAAGGAGTGGACTCATAGCACACATAGGCTATGGAGAAAAAGAACTGGACCATTGTGGTCACAGTGCCTTGAAGTCCTGTTTTCAGGTGACAGTAAAATTTGTAAAACAAGGTCCCAGAGTCTGGAGGAAGAGAGGAGAAGCCAAGAATCCAAGGTGTATGAATGCAGGTTTTCAGTCTCCACAGTCAGTGACGGTTTGAGGTCCATGTCATCAGCTGTTATTGGTCCACTGGTCTTTATCAAGTCCAGAGTCTGTCAGCGAAAGACAAACACTGTCAGCGAACTACAAGGAGATTTTAGAGCCTTCAAGCTTCCATCTGCTGAGATGCTTTAGGGAGATGGAGGTAAGTTAACATTAGGAACCCACTGATTATTCAGCCAAATTTATTGAATGAAACCATCACTAATGTGCTCCTGCTCTGTGATTTCAGAAGCAGACTTAAGAGAAGAGCAAGCCCCATGCAGTTCTGCAACACTGTGTGTTGGCAGAAAAAGAGCTAAGAACAAAAAAATCTATATTATAGATTATGTATTATATATATAAAACATATTTTATGTTATATTACTTGTATAATTTACAGGTAGTGCCAGGGGACACGCAAGCAGGAGAGGACGTGGGCGTATAGGGGGTCACGTGGAGGCCGTCCAGTTCCAGAGTGTGAATGACAGTGACTGGAAGCATTGTTATTTATTTTTACAATAAAATAACATTTGTAATACAATTTTCAGATGTCTTTTAAGTCATTGAAGGCAAAATTATGACATTCAAATCATTGTTTTGCTTGACAGACTCTCTTTCACAAAACTGAATTTTTCTTAGCTTTCTAGAAAAAAAGTGAAACTAGCCTCTATTCAACTTCAGATAAATCAAGAATGGAACAAGGTGCAAACAAATGTTTTTTTCTATGATGAAATAGAGAGTTTCTTCTTTCATCTGAGCTTTTTGGTGTTTTCAGAGTCAAAGTACAAAATATTCTGTGGGTCTTGAAAGATGACTCAAAATGCCAAAAACACTGACACAAGCCACTTTCCATTATATAAAAGGGCTGGCACTCAGTGAGTTAATGTAGTGTGGTTGTGTAGTAAACTTACAAAATGAAATTCGTAGGTTTTGTACATTCAAAGTTATGGTTAATGTTCTTATTTGATGCATTTATGACACAATGAAGCAGGCTTCCTTAATTCTGACTTGCCCTGAATGAAGCACATGAGATGACGTAATGGATATGGGCGGAGTCGGATCTAGCCAATCCAACTCCGCCTTCCCGCGGTGTGCAGCCGGGTAGACCAGCAATAAAGTGACCATTGCAGTTAATGCATAAGGCAGATGGTAAAGTGCTGTAATGCTACAGTGCAGAGATATTGCACATGATCGTGAGTGTAACTGTAATGGACATTCCAGCTGATAATCTCAACTTCTAATAGCAGCAATTATTGTTATGTTGTAGGGAAGCAGAAATGTGATGTCCTCTCATGCACATGCTGGTTTTTAGGAGGTTAAACCCATCAATGTGCATTTCTTCTTCTCTGGTCATTCTGCAGTTTCCAAATTAGTGATGGGTCGTTTATGAAGGAGCCAGTTCAAAGTGCTGGGTCTTTCACATGAACGATTAAGTTCAGATTTCGATTGCGAGCCATTTTATATGGGTGTAATATATAGGTGGAACTTCGGTGGTACAGAAACAGTAATGGCAAAAATGTGATTCTTTCAAGGGCTTACTAAAGTGATTTAGCATTGATGGCGGTTGTTTTGAAAGGAATACATCTTCCCCATAGTAAATCTTATAAATAAAACATCTAGCTACATGTAATTTTCATTTATTAGAATTCTTCACACAGAATTTGAGATTTACTAAACCCAAGAGTTGACAACTTGAGTCAAGGTTAGAAATATCAGTACAATTCCAACAATTTAAGAGGATTTAGTTGGTGAAATAATTATTTCAGTGACCCAACAAACTAAATAGAGAAGTATTAAAGCTGTGACTTGGCTCTGTCTCACCTTAAGACGGTGTCCCAACTCCTGAGAGGGTAGGTGAAATAAGCAAAGGCTTCAGCCTACACCTTTTCAGTCCTGTTTTGTTATTTGTGTTGTTGATTTCTTTTGTTGATTGTTTGGTGTTAATGCAGAAATAGCATTAACCCAACGTTTGTTCACTTGTAAATTTTCACTTTATGTGTGTAATTGAGTCTTCGTTTTTAAAGTGACCGAAATAAACTAAAGACAAAAAAAAAAAAAAAGAAACTTTCACAAAACACGATCATCTATTACTAGACTGAAATAAAGCAAATAAAATTAGCTAAATATGCTTGTCCAGGCTATCTGAGGTAATTTCTTCTCTTTGTCCTCTCTAGAGGGTGGAGAAATAATACTATCCTGTTTGAGTGTAACAGACAAAGTTTAGATGGCACCACTTTTTCATGCAAAGCATCATGGGGGCTAGGAATAAGGTGGATACAACACCACTTAGCATAAAATTTAGTGGTAAAAACTGTAGATCTATAAGTTAGCTGTCAATTCTTAGTAAATTGCTGGAAAAGACAGTTTGTGAACAAATGCAGCAGATTTTTAAATCAAAATAAGTTCACTACCAACATGCATCTATCTACTAGCACCACTTTAACACAGATACCTTCAGTATATTACCAGTGATAATTCAGTTGGAACAGTGCGGCTGGATTTTAGCTGTGCATTTGATGCCCTTGATCATGAACTGTATCTAGATAAATTGAAATGTTACAGATTTGTACCAAATACAGTAAGCTGGTTCAAAATGTACGCTAACAGGAAGCAGTATGTATTTCAAATTTGGAACAGTTGCAATGTGGTGTAACACAAGGAAGCCGTGTAGGGCCATCATTTCCTCTTGGTTTAACCAAGCTAGAGTGCTTACTAGTATGTATGCTGATGATACAACTCTTTATCTACCAGCACGATCAGTAAAGGCATTGCTGAGTGTTTTAGATAAGGAGCTACAAGCTGTCATTAGTTGGGTATAGAGTGATAAGCTTGTTCTTTATTTGTCCAAAACAAAGAGTATTGTGTTTGGATCATATTTTAAATTAAAAGACAAGCCACAGACAAATCCATTAACGATGTGCCCTCTGAACAAGTCACAGATGTCAAACTCCTTGGTGCGATGTTAGACAGCAGGCTAAAGTGGTCAAAGCAGACTGGGAAAACTCTAAGAGCTATGGGAAGAAGCCTGGCAGTTAAACGATGTGTTACCTCAGTATTGCATCTCCAGAGTTATACAAACAAACTACCATCCAGCTGTGTGGTCAAGTGCATCCAAAGGCTCATTTATGCTCTACAGGCATTTGAAAATAGATCAGTGAATTTTAAACTCCACAGCTATCATTGACCATCACAGTCCATCCTCCCCCCAGCTGTGCTCTTGTAGTCGTCTGTGCCCAGGTGAGCTAACATCATCGCTGTATTTGTATTCACTAACTCACTTCATATTCAGCGATGTTTCCACAGAAAAGCTCCGCCTTTTTTTCAAATCATTCTTCTGCATTGTGTTTTGCCTCTCTGGGTTGAACTGCTGGCTGCATTGCTCAACGCTGCCCCCACATGGTTGGTGGCAGTGTTGTCAACGTTTGGTACTTATCCATAGCTTAGAGAGAACGGACGAAATAAACGCAAATTATGGACAGAAAGGTCTGTTTGTATGAGTATGGGTCTCAAACATAGAGCGAATAAAAGAGACGTCATTTCATCTATTTCGAGCTTAATTTTTTTTTTTGATTAAACTATATTTGTAGTTTTTATTCCTTGTTAAGTTATCTCTTTCAAGAATTCTTGTAGATCCACACTAGAACATATGTTTCTAATGATTGTGCCATTAGGAATAATAGTAAAACTTCCTGGGCTGTGAGCCCTTTAGACTCCGTGGCCTTAGGCTGATTTATGGGTATGAACCGTTGGCGCACCCAGAGAAATCTGCATTTCTAAGCATTTGCCTGGAGCGGCACAACAGTAGGGGTGTTGTAGGAGGTATGGCTGTTAAAAAGGACACTAATGATGTAATCCAATTTTATTTAAAAGAAACATTTCTCAGTGTCTTTCTTCTTCAATCTCAGCAACGCACCTCTGCATTCAGATCTTCACTGACCAAAGCAGTGCAGCACATCTTCTTCTGTCTCAGAACCTCTGTGGTTCTTTTAACTTCTGACACAGACTCGAAACCTTTGAGGTCAGATTTGATCTTGGTGAACAGGGAGGGTGATCATCAGAAACTTCTCCGTTGACCCTTGAATCCACTCCTCCCAAATGGTCCCATTAATGTCAAAGAAAACAACCAACATGGCCGCAGATGTGGACAGTCCTTTTAGAGATTTCTTCATCCTTGGTAACGATGGTGTTCTCCAATGTTTCCAGTGTTCAGGGACAACTGCGGCACACTTTTGTCATGTTTAGATTTTCATGCCAAATCAGCTGAATTGTCTCTTTATCAAAGGAGACCATTTCTGCTCACATTCTCAAACTGAGTTTTGGGTCGTTTTCAACCGAGTCGAAGGAACAGCAAGCAACCCTGCATCACAGGAGTCATCAGCTACATTTGTACATGAGCCAGGTTTTGTTTTGAAAGATGCTTTGGGGGCCAGTCTTATGATGAACTAAACTGACATATTATTGTTTTAGTATTAGTAATTCATTGGCTTTTATGGCATCCACGATGAGATCATTCTGCCAATGCAGCAGCCTGCCACAGGGGAGCTATTGAGATGTTTTAGCTCTATTTTCCTGGGGCTGCCATGTTGTTTATCACTGAGGTTGTCAATACACTCTGTCCTCATTTAAGAGGAACACATGCAGAAACCAAGCCTTTTTTTTCTAAATCTTAGGAAAATTATACTCTCCAAGAGCCTGATGTGAGAGTTCAGACAAAAAACTGCATATTGAAGTTATTCCTGATAAAGCTGTGTAAACATCGATAGCTTTTGGGGTTGATGTAATATCTATAGGGATATAAAGCTCAAAGATACCAACATGGATAACATGACACTGGCGACTTCAACACTGCCATGTGCAAAAAGGCTAGAGAGGGTCAGTAAGAGTCTCACGTAAACTAGAATGAAGATGAAGCCTAGTGAGTCCAGGAGAAGCTGATAGAGAGCTGTCGGCAGATTATTCTCCCCTCTTTCCTCTAAGTACTGAAATGCCTCTTTACCTACTAGGCTTTATTTCAGACCAGCCTAGTTACCATTATTCAGTCAACGCTAGCAGGGATTTTTATGGCTTAAAAATAAATCCATTGCTTAGAGTCGGGCAGTACCTCCATGCATATTAACAGTGTGAAAGAGGAAGAAAGTGGACCACTTTTAACAGCTTGACTTCTTCCTTCTGATGACTACAGAGGATCGTTTGCTGCAGAGTAAACATCTCCTCCCTGTTGTAAGTAGACTTAGTTATTGATATGATTATTTATTGACTCAGGTCATGTTCAGTCCTTCTGCCAGTGTCTTATTCTGTATTTCTGCAGTCAAACAGGGAGAAGAGGAGCAGCCATGACTGTGAGAGCAGCAGTGACTGGACTGGTTATCTTTCTTCTCTCTGTGCCAGGTACCGTAAGTACCATAAGTCATTTTTTCAGAGCAGAATTGAAGTGTTTGTGTATATTATTTAAAGAAAAGACTCTCTGAATGAGAGCATTTATACATCTTTGTGCTTTCTTTAGTGTACTGTCATTTTTTTCCGTGTGTTGTAAGCTTTTTTTTTTTTTTTTTAAATCAGGTTAACAGTGTTTTACAGTAGGTCTTCATGAGTGGAGCTGTTAGTGCTGCGTGTAAAAATTCAGGAACTTGATGCTATAAATGTCTGCATTTCCTCCAAGGAAAAGAAGATCATATGTACCAAAAAGGGAACTTAACTGTGCCAACGCTTTTAGTTTCTGTGACATCTGTGTGATGTTATAAAATTATCTTCATGGTTGACAGTAAATCGCATCTAAATTTAACAAGGTAGCTTTGTGCCATTGGGTTCTCAAAAGACAGTTTCAGTTTTCTTAAAGCCTCAACACAATTCAGACAATGCAGTTTGGTTCTTTTTGCACTGTCGGGGAAATTTGGTGCTCACAAAGATAAATTCCACTATCCCAGGATATTAGAATATCACAAAACACCCATAAAAAGGATTTATAACAAGAAATGTTGACCTTCTGGTAATCTATACCAACTTATGCACTCAGAAATGAGTTGGAGCTCCTTTGGCAGGAATTCCTGCATCAATTCTATGTATCATGGAGGCGATCAGTCCGTGGCACTGCTGCGGTGTTATGAAGCTCTGATAGCCTTCAGCTAGTCTGTATGTTGAGTCTGGTGTCTCTCATCTTCCAGAGATTCTCTTTCAGACACCATAATACCATAATCAGTAAACCAGTTTCTGGTGGTTCTGGCTTTACTGTGGGCAGGTGAAAGGGAGATCAGGATCTCCATAAAGCTTCTCAGCAGATGGAAGCATGAAGAGCTCTAAAATCGCTGACAGTGTTGACTCTGGGCTTGATGAAGACGAGTGAACAAACAGCAGCAGATGACACAGACCCCAAAACCATTACTGACTGTGGAGGCTGGAAACACTGGGCATCAAGCACAGTTTGCCAAATAACTTTTGAATCATAAAATGTAGCCACAGTATTTCAAATTATCTGAAGATAAATGAACAGTTAAATCAGTGTTGCACCTGCACAGGTAGAATGCAGCTGTGAGAGACTGGGATAAGATGCATACATGGCACAATATCCTGATTTCTTTTGGAGTTCTCCAGGAAACAAAACCAGGTTTCTTACAACATATTCCTGCAAAAACAGAAACCAGAAACCTGTTCCTGCCAGCTTTGTGAGTGAGAAGCGTTTCTTGCCATGCACTTACTTGAGTCACCTATGAGGTTAGATAAATCCTTGATAAAACAGTCTTCCCTCTGTTGTTCTGATTCTGATGATGTTTCTGATCTGTGTTACAGTGGTCCACTGTCAGGATGAGTGGGGCGTCTCTCTCTCCCCTCTACACAGATCTGTGCCTTAAAAGGATCATCAGTGATCATACCCTGCACCTTCACATATCCAGCAGTACTAAAAGAGAAACCCACTGTTATTCACAGAACGCTGTGGTTTACTGTAAGAGGTCATTCTTTAGATCTTAGACTAGACCGAGCCTACTCAGGTCGAGTGGAGTATCTGTTTGCTGGTAATAACTGTACTCTGAGAATCACCAACATCAGAGAGAGCGATGCAACTGAGTACAAGTTCACATTCACAGTAATCCAACCAGGTGTCAGTGCTACTCGGTCATCTGGGGTGTCTTTGATAGTCACAGGTAAGGTTTTCTTTTTTTTTTCTCATATTTCCATCACCATGGAAGAAAAAACATGAATGTTTTTTTAATGTGTGTTAAATAGTCTTTAAAATGGCATTATGGTTCTTTTTCACCTTTTTAGGCCTTCAGGTGCAGGTGCAAAGATTACGGTCCGAGGTTGATCTGGAGTGTCAGAGCGACTGTGTTGTGTCTGATAATCCTTCATACATCTGGTACCGAGATGGTCACAAAGTGAATGAAGGGAAATCTGCTTTAAGAATCTATTTCAATGATAACAGCAAGTATTCCTGTGCAATCAAAGGACATGAGGAGCACCGCTCTCCTGAAGTGTGTAAGCTAACTCCAACAACACAAGCCTTTTTATCTTACTTTTAGATAAACTGGGGGATTTGGAGAGTTTCTGCTTGAATTTCTTTGCAGGATATCAGAATATCCTCCCAGAGCTACTGTTTTGATATGAACTGCCTCCCATCCTCATAGATCTTTAGCTTGAGGATGCTCCAAAGGTTCTCAACAGGGTTGAGGTCAGGGGAGGATGGGGGCCACACCATGAGTTTCTCTCCTTTTATGCCCATAGCAGCCAATGACACAGAGATATTCTTTGCAGCATGAGATGGTGCATTGTCATGCATGAGGAAAATTTTAATACGGAAGGCATGGTTCTTCTTTTTGTACCATGGAAGAAAGTGGTCAGTCAGAAACTCTCTATACTTTGCAGAGGTCATTTTCACACCTTCAGGGACCCTAAAGGGGCCTACCAGCTCTCTCCCTATGATTCTGGCCCAAAACATGACTCCACCCCCTCCTTGCTGACATCACAACCTTGTTGGGACATGGTGGCCATGCACCAACTATCCACTACTCCTCCATCTGGACCATCCAGGGTTGCACAGCACTCATCAGTCAACAAGACTGTTTGAAAATGAGTCTTCATGTATTTCTGGGCCCACTGGAACCGTTTCTGCTCGTGAGCACTGGTTAGGGGTGGTTGAATAGTAGGTTTATACACGACTGCAAGCCTCTGGAGGATCTTACATCTTGAGGTTGGTGGGACTCCAGAGGCACCAGCAGCTTCAAATACCTGTTTGCTGCTTTAAAATGGCATTTTAGCATCTGCGCTCTTAATCTGATGAATTTGTCTGGTAGAAACCTTCCTCATTGTGCCTTTATCTGCAGGAACCCGTCTGTGCTCTGAATCAGCCACAAACTTCTTATTCTTCTCCTAGATGCTCCAAAGAACTGCTCAGTGTCATTGAGTCCTGCTGGTGAAATCAGGGAGAACAGTCGAGTGACTCTGGCCTGTCGCTGTGATGTTAGCCCAGCACCTGAATATACCTGGTATAAGGAATACCAAAGAGAACCTCTCAGGAACACATCACACCTCATCTTCAGTTCCATTCAGCCCTCTGACTCTGGATACTACCAGTGTGGAGCGAAGAACAAGCTGGGTGAGAGGACGTCTCAGTACGCTCATGTTGCTGTGAAATGTGAGTGAGACATTTCATTGGAAAAGCGACATCCAGCTGATGGTTCAGTTTTAGGTTTGCTTTGCTGATCATCTCTGCTTCCTTCAGCTCTGTCTGCTTCACATTTATAATCTACAGCTGCTATGGATCACTGGTCATCCCAGTTATATTATTTAATTTAAATGTTAATTTAAGGTTGCTAAAGCAGCAAAAAGAAAGGTTGGTGTCCCTTGGATGCTTCAGATTGTGGGGTTTGCACCTCCAGCCCCTTAAACTACATCACACTGAATTCTATTTCTATTCATGTTTTACACAGTGCCCCAACTTTTTGGAGCCAGGGTTGATGGACAGACATTATGTTATCATCAAATAAGGGATGTGTTTTTATTTTTGTTAGGTAATCTTTAGATATCTATGTTCTGATTATTTCTATTATTTCCTCCAGATGCTCCAAAAGGGACCACAGTAACGGTGAGCCGTCTCAGTGAGATAGAGGAGGGCAGCTCAGTGACTCTGACCTGCAGCAGTGATGCTAACCCAGCTGCTGTTTACACCTGGTACAAGAAGAATAGCTATCAAACTATCCCATTACCTAATCGAGGACCACAGCTCATCTTCAGCTCCATCACATTGTCTGATTCTGCAGAGTACAACTGCAAAGCTGAAAACAAATGGGGAACGAAGACGTCTAAATGGATCCTCATTGATGTGAAATGTGAGTGAAAGGTTTCTTGTAGGGCTGTCAAAATAACTCATTTATCATGATTTTTTAATGTCCACAAGTGGTGTGCTAATTTTTAAAATCACAATTGATGTTATATTTTATCGTCCCTTTCTGCTCACTATGTTAATCTACATTAGCGTCTCCCTGCAGCCACAGTGATGTTAAATAAGTCCACCTCTGCTCCTTAATGTCTCATTTCACTTCAAAAACTCACAAGTGACAAGTCAAAAGTCATCTGAACCTTGTGATATCAAACATTTACAGTTGAAACCAGAAGTTTACATACACTACATAAAAAGGCACATAAACTTTTTTTTCTCACCATCTAACATTAAATCAGATTAAACTTTTCCTGTTTTTGGTCAATTAGGATTACCAAAATTATTTCTATTTGCTAAATGCCAGAATAATGAGAGACATCATTTTTTAGACAATTTTTTATGATTTTCTTGAGAGTCAGAAGTTTACATACATTTCATTAGTATTTGGTAGCATTGCCTTTAAACTGTATAACTTGGGTCAAATGTTTTGGATACGCCTCCACAAGCTTCTCACAATAGTTTGCAGGAATTTTGGCCCATTCCTCCTGGCAGAACTGGTGTAACTGAGCCAAGTTTGTAGGCCGCCTTGCTCGCACATGCCTTTTCAGCTCTGCCCATAAATTTTCAATGGGATTGAGATCAGGGCTTTGTGATGGCCACTCCAAAACACTGACTTTGTTATCCTTAAGCCACTTTGTAACCAGTTTGGCAGTATGCTTAGGGTTATTGTCCATTTGGAAAACCCATTTGCGCCCAAGCTTTAACTTCCTGGCTGATGTCTTGAGATGTTGCTTCAGTATTTCCACATAATGTTCTTTCCTCATGATGCCATCTATTTTGTGAAGTGCACCAGTCCCTCCTGCAGCAAAACAACCCCACAACATGATGCTGCCACCCCCATGTTTCACAGTTGGGATGGTGTTCTCAGGCTTGCAAGCTTCCCCCTTGTATCTCCAAATGTAACCATGGTCATTATGGCCAAAAAGTTCAATTTTAGATTCGTCAGACCACAGAACATGTCTCCAGAAATAAGGGTCTTTGTCCCTGTGTGCATTTGCAAACTGTAATCTGGCTTTTTTATGTTTCTTTTGGAGTAATGGCTTCTTCCTGGGAGAGTGGCCTTTCAGCCCATGTCGGTACAGGACTCGTTTGACTGTTGATAATGACACACTCTTACCAGCTTCAGCCAGCATCTTCACAAGGTCTTTTGCTTTTGTTCTTGGGTTGAGATGCACTTTTCGGACCAAAGCACGTTCATCTCTGGGACACAGAACCCGTCTCCTTCCTGAGCGGTATGATGGCTGGACATTCCCATGGTGTTTATACTTGCGTATAATTGTTTGAACAGATGAACGTGGCACCTTCAGGCATCTGGAAATTGCACCCAGGGATGAACCAGACTTGTGCAAGTCCACAATTCTCTTCCTGATATCTTGGCTGATTTGTTTTGATTTTCCCATGATGTTACACAAAGAAGCAGTGTGTTTCAGATGTGCCTTAAAATACATCCACAGGTGTGCCTCTAATTAACTCAAATGTTGTCAATAAACCTATCAGAGGCTTCCAAAGACATGACATCATCATCTGGGCTTTCCCAAATTGTTTAAAGGCACAGTAATCTTGGTGTATGTAAACTTCTGACTCTCAAGAAAATAATAAAAAATTGTCTAAAAAATGATCTCTCTCATTATTCTGGCATTTAGCAAACAGAAATAATTTTGGTAATCCTAATTGACCAAAAACAGGAAAAGTTTAATCTGATTTAATGTTAGACGGTGAGAAAAAAAAGTTTATGTGCCTTTTTATATAGTGTATGTAAACTTCTGGTTTCAACTGTAGATTTGTACTACCTCCCTATTTCCTATCCAATCCATAACACATTCCTTTTTCAGGGTTAAATTCATGATATAATCTTTAATCTGCCCATAAAAGTGGTCTGTATCCAAACAGAAAGTCATTATCCTTCGTTTAAGACTGTAAAAAACATTAAAAGTGACACAACAACTGTTTTGCGTGCAAAATAGTGGAATGTTAAAGTGAGTGGGGCATGCACCCACCTACAGAGGCTGTAGTCCTCAACACATGGTTGCAGGATCAGTTACTGGTCTCCACTCAGTTTGGTGCATGTCTCCCCCTACTCTCTCTCCTTGTGTTTCCTGTCTCTCTTCAGCTGCCCTATCATAATAAAGGTAAAAGCCCAAAAACAATCTAAAAAAAAACAAACAACAAAAAACATTCTGAGATTAATTGCAACTATAAATTTGTTTTTGTCTCTTATGAAGACTTTGTTTCACAGATTCTGCTGATATTAAACAATGATTAAAAGGCATTAATCCTTTGAGGACATGGGCTCTCTTTTACTGTTTTTTCTCTGCTCTGTGTTGACGGGACAGGCACCACGTAACAGTTAACTCAAAGATGTCTTTAAATATTTCACGAGTTATATGACCATTATAATTAAATTTGATATTGAAATATCTCTCCTTATCCCCCAGATGCTCCAAAAGGGACCACAGTACTGGTGAATCGTCTCAGTGAGATAGAGGAGGGCATCTCCGTGACTCTGACCTGCAGCAGTGATGCTAACCCAGCTGCTGTTTACACCTGGTGCAAGAAGAATAGATATCAAACTATCCCATTACCTAATCGAGGACCACAGCTCATCTTCAGCTCCATCACATTGTCTGACTCTGCAGAGTACAACTGCAAAGCTGAAAACACATGGGGAAAGAAGAGGTCGAAATGGATCCTCATTGATGTGAAATGTGAGTGAAAAGTTTCTGAAAAAGGCACATCTCTCTCTACTGTTGTACAGTGCCTATAAAAAGTATTCACCCCTTTAGATGTTTTACCCTGTTTTGATTTTATAAATCAATCATGGTCATTATAATTTGTTTTTTTTTTTTGACTTTTTTTGTTTGTTTTTTACTAAACACCTCTTTAATGTCAGAAAAGAGAAACTAAATCTTCTGACATGCCACAGGTCTCTTACAAACTGAATAAGATTGTCCTTATTCCAAGGCTGGCTGCTAAGAAGCATCCCCACAGCATGATGCTGCCACCACCGTGCTCCACAGTGAGAATGGTGTGTTTGTGGTGATGTCAGTGTTTGGCGTCTTCTCTGATGGTCAAAAAGCTCCATTTTGGTCTCATCAGACTAAAGAGCTTTCTTCCTCTTGACCATGGAGTCTCCCACAGTCCTTCTGGTGAACTCTAGTCCAGATTGAATCTGAGTTTTCTTCAACAGTGTCTCTCTCTTTGCCACTCTCCCATAAAGCTCTGACTGGTGAAAAACCCGGCCAACAGTTGTTGTCTGCAGAGTCTCTCCCATCTCAGCTGCTGAAGCTTGGAACTCCTTCAGAGTAGTCATAGGTGTCTTGGTGTCCTCTCTCACTAGTCGCCTTCTTGCATGCTCACTCAATTTGTGAGGTCGGTCTGATCTAGGCAGATTTACACATGTGACATGTTCCTTCATTTCTTCATGATGGATTTAACTGAACTCTGGGGGATGTTCAGAGACTTGGAAATGTTTCTGTCTCCGTCCCCTGATTTAGACTTTTCAATAACCTTTTGTCTGAGATGCTTGCAGTGTTCTTTTGTCTTAATGATGTAATGGTAGCTAGGTATACTGATTAAACAGTGACAAGGCCTTCCAGATACAGGTGTCTTTTTACTACAATCAGTGAAACACATTCACTACACTCAGCTGATCCTCATTCCACTAACTGGGAGACTACTAGCACCAGTTGGCTGGACCTCTGTTGAATTAGGTCAACCACTTTAAAGGAGGTGAATATTTATGGACTCACTTATTTTACATTACAGATTTTCTTCCCTTCCAGATGCTCCAAAGCTTCCCTCTGTATCAGTGAGTCCCTCTGCTGAGATAGTGGAGGGCAGTTCAGTGACTCTGACCTGTAGCAGTGATGCTAACCCAGCAGCTAAGTACACCTGGTACAAGGAGAATGAAGACTCACCTCTAGCTTCAGGACAGATCTTCACCATCACTGAATTTCACTCTCATCACAGTGGGAATTATTACTGTGAAGCTCACAACACAAGAGGGCGCCATAACTCCACCTTCACTCTGACTGTTGTGTCAGGTAAGCTCTCTGTTATACATTTTCACCTGCACAGACACAGGAGAGACTCTGTCTCAAATGAACTACTAACTAAAGGTTATCACAGAATGGAAAAGTATTTCCCAGGTATTAACATGACTTACATTTTGCCCCTACATTGTAATCACTGACTCAGGAACATTACTTTTATTAACAGTGTCTCATTTATCTGATTTTATTTTTGGGGAGCTCAGCATCCATATCAAACATCTCCAGGATAACTCTGGGACTCTTGATGATGATTCTTCTCCTCTTGATTCTGTGGAGGAGGTAAAACAAGAAGGGTTCACTCTCCTCTCTTTACTTTTCTTCCTCAGACTTCCATTTATTGTTTGATTAACTTCATTATTCTAAAGTACTTTTTTTAAACGTTTTATAAAAGTTACCCCAGGAAGAAAAGTCTGAAGGCTGAACCAGATGGACCTGAAGAAGCAATGGAGGTGAGAGAGAGAGAGAGAGAGAGAGAGAGAGAGAGAGAGAGAGAGAGAGACAGATGTGACCTGAATTCATGATTATTTCAGCTTTCTAAGTAAATCTTTAGATCTTTCCAGTCATGAAACAAACTTTCAAATAAAAACCTGATGACACTAGACCAGTTTATACATCCTATATATAAACACCAAATTCAAAAATGTTGGGATTTTTATGAAATTTGGCAGAAGAACAGTGATATGGAAATTATATTTAACCAATTTTCAGTTGAACACAGCACATAGACAAGATTTACAAAAATGATTGTTGTTGTTTTTTTGTGATTTCTTTTAAACAAAAACATTCCAAATTTGATGCAACTTGTTCCAAAAAAGTTGGGACAGTAGCGCGTGTGCTGCTTCAAATGATTCGGAAATCAGTGTATTCTATTTATATTTTAACTTTTTGGGATAGGGATTTTTACTTTGAACAGTCTAACCTGCTTCACAGAGTTGAAAACAGATTTTGTGACATTTTGAGCATTTATAAACATGACATTGAGCAAAAAAGGCAAATGAAAATATTAGATTGAAAAGAGATAAATATGGGATAATGCAGAAACGTTATAAACACAAAAAATACGAAAAATCCTCAATCAGGGTAAATTATGACAGCAGTCTCCTTTGAGCAGTGGGTTAGAGCACTCACTTTAAAGCAATGCATTCTGTTTCACGTTCCACTGCAGAACATCCTCCTGAGGATTTAGGCCCACAGTTTGCTCCGCCTGTGTCAGCACAGCCCAATCTGTCCAAGGAAACCCCTGTAGGGGTGCTGAGGTGGAAAATTTCACCCTCAGCTTTAACCCAAACACTTTAACAGTAGGAACAGAGATTATTAGACTATTTTTCTTTTCTCAGGTTTGAATTATTTCTTAAATAGACTCTTGATACAATACAATCTGTCTGCATTCTGTCTGTTTTGATGAAATATAGTTAAATGTTTATATTGATACTTATAGATATATTTATTATTGAAACATATTTTGGTTCTCAGTTAAACTGTGACCCTGCATATGAGGACATCTCAGACATGGCTGCAGCACAGAGAGAAGACAGAGAGGAGCAGGAAGACTCTGTATGAAGTCCCTTCAGGTTAGAACCTCCTGGACTGAACTAACAGACCCACTGTAGAGTCACAGTCATCTGTGTTACATGTTATAGGCTAGCATTAAGTTAACTTTCATTTGATTTCCTTCATATGCAGATGATTCTGAGGACTTCCTGTGGAGAGCGAGGCTGTGGAGGATGTTGGAGGAGTGGGGACATTAAAATACTTAGAATGAACATGAAACAAAAGATGAACATCAGCATGAAAACAGATGAAGAAAATCCCTGACAAAATGATTCAACCCCTGAACAGAATCCCTCACAGCAGCTCAAATATGCAAAACCAGTGTTGTTTCAAGAACACCTGATGCAGCTAATCAAGGGCTTCACTAGCTGCAACAGGTCTGCTTGAGCTGGAACATGAAATACCTGAACTGTGAGGGTTTGTTGAGTATCACACTTAACAGCATGTTAGAAATATGCTTAAGTGAAAAGAATGGTGCAAAAAGTTCAGAGAAGAGCTGACTGGCCTTCACAAACAAGGATATAAAAAGATAGCAAAGGCCCTGAATGTTCTAGAGACACTGTTGGAAGCAGAGTTCACCAGTTCAAAGTTACAGGAACTGTGGTTCCACTACCTGGACGGGGCAGAAAAAGGATTATAGTAAGACAAGTACTGAACGTAGACGGTTTCCATGCCAGAACCCCTAGACGTGCACCACTACTGACCCAGTCTGTAATCTCCAGTCTGCTCAAAATCATAGAACTAAGCCACAGAGGTTTTAGGATTCTGTTCTGTGGAGTGATGAACAAAACTGGAACTTTTTGGCACATTGAATAAGTGGTATGTCTGGAGGAAGAAGCATTGATGAAAAGAACACTGTGCCCACAGTTAAGCATGGCGGTGGCTCAGTGATGTTCTGAGTCTTTGCATCCTCTGGCACTGGAAACCTGCAGCGTGTGGAAGGCAAGATGGACTCATCGAAGTGTCTTGTAGTCTAGGAAGAAACGTCATGCTGTCTGTGAGGAAGCTTGGACGTCATCCGGCCTTCCAACAGGACCATGATCCCAAGCATACCTCAGATTCCACCAAGGCTTGGTTGGAGAGGAAATCCTTGAAGATTCTACAGCGGCCTTCACAGTCTCCTGACTTGAACCCCAGAGAAAATCTCTGGTGGGATTTGAAGAAGGTGGTTGCAGCATGCAGACCAAAGAATATGACTGAACTGGAGGCTACTGCACATGAGGAATGGGCTGAGATTCCTCAGGAACGCTGCCAGAAGCTGGTGTCTGATATGAATCTCTTTTGGGCTCTAGTAAGTACTAAAGATGCTCGTCATGAAAGTACACTCGTCATATTGAATTTCCCTTCAAGGATAAATAAAGCTCTTGTATTGTATTGAAGGGGTTGAATCATTTTGAGACTGGAGGTGTCAGTATAAGCTGCATTTTCAGTTGAATTCTGGGAAACCACTTGAAGCAATCATTGTGTTCAGCTATTTAGATGACTTGTTTGATTTTTTCATTGCAGAAAGCAGAAAGTCTGCACATTTTCACAATGAACCTGATTTTCATTTCGGGTTGAATGATTTTGATTGGGGGGGTGTGTATGCGAGCCCCAGGATAGATACTGAGCATGAAACAGTTACAAAGAACATTGAAACTTGTCTGACTCATGTCTGCAGCTATTTTCCTCACTCACTCATGCATGCAGAAGTGTCTGGGTTTGTGGTTTCCTGCCTCAGAGCATCAAGTTATCTCTACCGCTCTAACCACCCACCCTTTTTATGTGTGTTTTGTTCCGGATGTATTTCAGTAAAGACAGTTGAAGTGAGAGACTGAGCCCTGCTGATTCTAGAGACTCACCTAGGGGGTCCTTACAAGGTCAGAAGAAAAACCCTCCTCTGCAGAATCTGCATCCTCAATATTCCACTAAAAAAAAGGGAAAAAAATGTAGTCCTAGAAAGTGTGTGCGGTTACTCCAGCAATTTTAGAAACAAAGTCCAAGCAGAAGCTAGGGGATGGTTCTAAAAAACCTTCTTTAATTTTCAGTGCTCAGCCAAAAATGTATCAAAACTCTCTAAAAGCTGGGCGCACAGATGGTCGAGTGGTTTAAGGCATTACCCATGTATGAGGGCGGCCCAGGTTCGAATCCAGCCAGAGGCTCTTTACTGCATGTCTCGTCCCTGTTTCCGAGTCTATCCACTGTCCTTCCTCTATCAAATAAAGGCATGACTAGGCCCAAAAATAAATAAATAAAAAAAAAAACTCTCTAAAAGTCAAATGGAAAATTGAGTTGCTTAGACTCAGCTGATTACAGGTTGAGAACTGAAGGACACTAAAGTTGAAAACTTAAAGCCCTGTCAGCAGGAAACAGCAAACCTGACACGCCAGATCAACTCATATGCATGAGTATATTTGACATTCATGTGGGAAAGCTCCCATAGAAAAGGTTTTCTCTCAGTCAGTAGAGCAAGAGCCATGTGGCATCTCCAGTCCTCAGTGCTCCAACCAAATGTCTCTCTTCTGTCTACCCTACTCTCTCCTCTCCATATGTCCCACCAAAAAGCCCTACCAGCAAACAGTGGTGACTGATCTAATGGCAGGATGCACTATCTGCCCTACTAGCATTCACAGTGGTGATGACGTTATTATTAGAGCTTCCAGATTGGCTTTAGGAGGAAAACGATGGCAGGATGAGATGCACCTTTCACCAACCAGGACAGGAATAACCACAACAGTCCCATGTACAACAAAGCTACTAGAGGGGCTCAGTAAGAATCTCAAGAGGGCGACCATGAAGATCAAGCCTTGTAGGTCCTGCAGCATCCAGAGTGAAGATGGTGGACGGGAAGTTTGGTGTAGATGAGGAAGAAATCCCTCAGTTAAAGAGAGGTCAGTGAAGAGTTTCCCACTCCACTATCATCCCTCTGGTTACTGAGATGTTTTTGAACTTACTAGATTTGATCTTCATTACTAGCATAAGTCAGTCAGCATTATTAGGGCCTCATATGGCTTTAAGACAAATCACCAACTTCATGCAGGTTAATATTGTGAAAGAGGAAGGGAGTGGTTCACTTTAACAGCTTGACTTCTGCCTTCTGATGACTACAGAGGAACGTTTGCTGCAGAGTAAACATCTCCTCCCTGTTGTAAGTAGACTTAGTTATTGATATGATTATTTATTGACTCAGGTCATGTTCAGTCCTTCTGCCAGTGTCTTATTCTGTATTTCTGCAGTCAAACAGGGAGAAGAGGAGCAGCCATGACTGTGAGAGCAGCAGTGACTGGACTGGTTATCTTTCTTCTCTCTGTGCCAGGTACTGTATTCAATCATTCATTCAGAGCAGAATTGAAGTGTTTGTGTGTATTTTAGAAGTGAAGGCTCAGAATGAGAGCTTTAGTAGATCTGTGTGTGTTCTTCATGTGTGCAGTGATTGATTTTTTCTGAGGTGTGTTTTTGTATCATCATGTTTCCACATCTTAGTGAGTTTAAAGTTTTCAAACATTTGTTTTTTTTTTAATATCAAAAGCGTTTTTATCATTGTACAGTAAGAGTGGGTTTTTATGACTTGTTGTAACTGATACATCTAAAAGATTCCGTAATTTAAAGTTACTGCATTTCCTTTACTACAGAAAAATAACCACTAAAAAAAGGAACAAAACTTTTGACAGATCAGTGCCCTTACCATCTCAAACAAACGGTTTCACAGCTTTTTTTTGTTTTGTTTTTTTTTTTTTTTTTGTTTTGAAGTTTCAGCACATTTAGACACCACACTGAATGGTGAGGAAACAGACTGTGATTAAGCTGTTTTCACTTTCACATTCAATGCAGTGTTAACTTTAGCAGCTTTTTTAGTCTTAGTTTTAGTCAGGGGCAACATTCAGACCCTCTTCTCTTTTTTTAGATTTTCTTATGTTTCATCCTGATGCTACAGTCAAAAACTCATAAATCTAAACTTATAAAAAGATAAAAACCTGAACTATCACACTGACATAAGTATTCAGACCCTTTGCAACAACACTGTAGTTCTCTGATCTTTGCTGAGATGTTTCTACACCTTGACTGGAGTCCACCTGTGCTAAATTAACCTGATTGGACGTGATTCTAAAGGCTCACACCTCTCTATAGAAGGCCTCACAGCTGGCAATGATATCAGAGCAGAAACCAAGCCATGAGGTCAGAGGAGCTGCAGAGCTCAGAGACAGGATTGTTGACAGGCACAGATCTGGAGAAGGCTGCAAATAAATTCTGTTTCACTTAAGGTTCCCATAAATCAGTTTTCATCATCATTTCATATCATCAAAGTAAAGTGGTACAGTCTTTCTCCCGTAAGCACTGAGTAGCGGACAGACATGTCAATCAATCAGCACCTCCAGCCTCATCCAACCCCGCCTCAACTTTCACAAGCCAATAACAGCCCAGTTTGCTGACACACACCAGTAGTTTGTTCAAAGGTGCTAACTGATACAGCAGCATGTCCAAACAACTTGAATTATCTGGAAGCTAGCATTAAAGGAAGGAGGAAAGACTTCTGAAGCAAAGAGAGAAATTTTGATGTTTATTTTCAGTAAATGTTGGTGGAAATCCTGATGGCTCAAACCCCGCGGGTCCAGGTGTGGCAGCAAGTTTAGCTTACCACCGGGCAGGTGCCGCTGTCAAACCCATGTCATGATTACAGACTCATAGAACATCACTGGCCACTCAGTGAGAAGCAGCATCACCAGATCACAATCTAACCTCTCTTCAAAACCACTATCTAGTCCAGGAAAGTCTTGAGGTGGTAAAATAAAACACTGCATGACAAACCTGATTATTGACCCCTAAACGGCTGCAGCAGCAAGATCATGCCCATTTCTATAGATCGCAGTTTTTCATCTTTCAGACTGATAAGAAATCACAATCCCCGCAGTTTAATGGAACTTAAGAGACATAACGGACTCACTGGCTCAGGAAACTGAAAACAAGTGAGGGCGTGTAAGCTGGCTGAATAATCATCTAGGCTTCATTTCACCTGTGATTGTCTGATTAAATTAGAGTTATATTTTGCAGTCATGCATGTTTGGGAGTATAGAGGTGTTCCTATGGCATCGAGCTGCTGTCTGTGTTGTTCCACGCCTGCTGTTTAAGTTTAAATGAGGTTATCAGAGTTATTGTGCATAGCTGTTGTTTTTCTATGCGTTTTTGTTACATGCAGCAACAGGCCTGCATATTAACTCACGCAGACTATAATATTGTTGAAAGCCTGTTCACATTTTGCTTTTTACATGCTGTTGTCGTTTCTTGTGCAGCTTTATTGCTTTGTGCTTAGCGGACATTGGTGCTCCTCATTGTAGGCAAGAATAAAGAAATATATGTTTTTTATTGCTGTTATAAGCTTTCCTATAAATAAGAGTTTTGCCGATTGGACCTGACTTTTAATAGGCCTAGAGTGAGAGAGAAAGAGAGTGTGTATGTGTGTGTGTGTGTGAGAGAGAGAGAGAGAGAGAGAGAGAGAGAGAGAGAGCATACATTGCGCACTTAACAGGAGGAAAAATAGGAGATAAAACCATCATTTGAAACACAAGAGTCATCTTCTTTTTAGCAGTGTGTGTGTTACAATAATTTCTGGTAAACCTATTGTGCGCAATGCGCATAAATCCTGTGTCTGAGGTGGAAATTCCAGTATCTGAAATGTTATAATTTATCATTCATTTAAATGTTGAGCAAAATGGATTCTCAATAGCTTATATGCAACAACTTATTCACAATGAAGGTTCCAATGGACGTGGCTTTGATAAATGTAGAGTTTATAATAAAGAGAGCAGTGATGATCCATGTGGGACCAGCGGAAACTTGCACAGCTACCGCATGTTAGAGTGCTTTTATAAGACAGCATTGGTCTGTTAAAACACTGAATTCTACTGTGCTGCACTATTCACTGGTAAACTGAGAAACACTGCCAGACTAGGTGATCAGCCGATTCTTTTTGTATCACCTCTCAGTCATTTTCTGTGAGCAGTACTGTTGCTCCCTTCCTTTGCGCTGGGTTGGCCAGGGAGGAGGAGCTGACTTATTCATACCGTCAAATATAAAAAAGATACAAGGGCCCACTAAAGGTGAGCTGCAGGGGGCCCCTGTGGATTTGCTTTACGGGGCTGCAATACATAAAATTACAACTGAATACATTAGTTGAAACCTTTTCAAAATAATTTTAATAATGTCATTAACTTGTGAATTTATGAGCCCCGGTAAATCCTGCATGGCAGTAGGAAGTGAAGTGGGATGCTGTGTAGTAGTCTTATATTAATGGCTGACATCTTCTAATCTTTGTTTATTTCAAAAAGATGCAACTTACACAACTTTAAAACGCTGTATAAAAGTTTTATATTAGATAATGGTGGACATGTGAATTAACAGTTGCATTTATAGTTGTTTATTTCATAAAGATGCAACTTATGCAACTAGGACGTTATTGTCATGGGGTGCTGAAGTGTAGTGTTATATTGTTTTTTAAAGTCACAGCTTGCCATGGAGTAAAGAAAAATGCAGTTTCTCTCGCGTTTCTCTGGTCTTAGTCCTCTTCTCTGCTGCAGGCGAGTGAGTGGGTGGGGAGCATAGACTGTAGAAAGAACTGGACAAACCCCGTGTGACGTCAGTCGTCTGCTTACCTTTCCTGTGATGTAATCACACACTCTCGCTAGCCTGTTCCAACTGTGTGTTCAAGAGTTGCTGGGGAGGAGGTCTTGTCTCCAAGGGACCTGACTAGGGAGGATATTTCTGACGGAGGAAGGATCCTGGACTTTGAGAAACAGTCAGAGTGACCATCAGGTTCTTGGTCTCCTCTCTTACTGATCCTCTGATTTCTCAGTTTTTACCCAGCTGACCAGCTTGTTCAGTTTTTTATTCTTAATACATTTGCAAACATTTTAAGAGTACCAGTACTGTTAGCATCTCCACTATGAATGAAACTCCAGATCTTTTCATGTTTCTAACTGTAGTTCCGTCTGTTCTCTGTGTTTTAGTGGTCCAGAGTCAGAATGGCTGGGGAGTGACTTATTCACAAACTGAAGTCTGTGCCTTGGAAGGATCAACAGTGGAACTAAGCTGCACCTACACATATCCAAGTTCTGACTATGATAGAGTTACTGAATCATTCTGGTTTACTAAAACACAGAATAATGAACCTGTTGATGTGAGAACAGACTCACAGTACACAGGACGTGTGACGTACAGTTGTGAAGGGAAACGCTGCACTCTGAGAATCACTAACGTAGAGAAGAGAGACTCAGCTACGTACAAGTTCAGCTTCATAACAAACCAAGATGGCGGCAGATTTACAGGAAACCCTGGAGTCATTTTGTCTGTTAAAGGTATCGTGATTTCTGTGTTAACAACAAACAACAAAACAAACCAGCAGTTTCTTATATTTGTTTGTTTGCTGACAGTGATGTGTAAAATCAACCTTATTTCTCCTCCACAGTTCCAGATCTTAAAGTGCAGAGAACTTATTCATGGTCCAAGCTAGAACTGAAATGTCTCAGCAGTTGTCTTTTACCTCATCATGTCTCCTATGTCTGGTACAAGAATGGACACAAAATCTCTGCAGAAGAATCTTCTTATTCAGCCGAGTATGTTTATGAAGACAGCTACTCCTGTGCTTTGAAAGGCTATGAGGATTTCCCCTCTCCTCTGTACTGTGAGTTTACTTCACCATCTGCCACAAACGTAACAGCATTTGACAGATCCTTTTAAGTATTGTTCTGTATAAAAGTGCTATGCAAATAAAGACTTATTGTTTGATAATGCTACAACATTTTTAATTTTAACCAACTCTGATTTTAAATGGTCTTTTTGTATCTTTCAGGTTACTATGATTCTCTGTGTAACAAAGTGAAATACACTCACAGAACCATCTGCTCCTCCAGAGGCTCATCAATGAACATCTCTTGTTCTTACAAAAGTTCTGAAAGCATCAGTTCAAAATTCTGGTTCAGATCTGATCAAAGTCAGCAGGGGCAACATGACCTACGACCTGAAGACCTCAGAGAAGATTCCCAGTATGGTAATCGTGTTCAGGTCACTGATAATGAGAGTGGAGACACCAGCACCCTGAGAATCTCTGAGCTGAGAGAGAGCGATTCAGCCGTCTATCGTTTCACATTTACAGCAGGAAGCTCTGGATGGGGGACCAGTTTACCTGGTACAACTCTGACTGTAACAGGTACAGATGATATTGATTTGTCAGTAAGTTATAGTTTGCAATTAACTTTTTTAGTTTGTACATATTTGACTTGTGTCTCATTATCTTCTGTTGTTTTGCGTACATGCATACAGGTTAATCCACATATCCAGTCTGTTTTTAGAGCTTTCTGCCTTCTTCTAGTGGGATGTCAGAGTGTTTGGAGTTTCAGATCTCTGAACTGTCCACCAACAAGCTTTAGTTCACATTAGGGGCTTTAAGACTGCAGGAACCTTTTAGGACCTTGGGATTTGTGATGCTATGTTTTGGTTAGTGTTAAAATATTGATAAATAATAATAATTATTAATCTTAAATTATATTATTAATCAAGATTAATAAATACCTGGGCACTCCCCTGAAGTCAGGAAAAAACAACCAAAAAGGATTAAAAACCAGCCTCAGTTAAATCTGAAATATTATTAATGATCATTAAATTTGTATTTAAATAATTAGAAGGTGTGAGATCATACTCTGGCCTTCTCAACCTGTAGATTATTTTAGTGTATGAGTGCAAAAATCACAGTAAACATCTTTAGCACTAATAACAGCAGCGTTTCTTTTCTTTGTATCTAGCTCTACAGGTGCAGGTGATGAAGATAACAACCCAGGAGTCTCACACAGAGGCAGAGCTGAGATGTCACAGCAGCTGCAGTGAAGCGGATCGTCTTTCATACGTCTGGTTCAGGAACGGACAGAGAATTCCCCAGGAGAATAAATCTTCTCTTAAAGACCGTCATAACCCTGAGGATGAGATCTCCTGTGCTTTAGAAGGACATGAAGGATTTCCCTCTCCATCAGTGTGTGAGTTCATTCACCCTGTCATAACACAAACACACCTGCACACTCAAACTAAAGCACACAGTGAACTTACAACTATCTGGAATGTGTAGAATCAAATTGAATTGCTGAAAAAGTATTTATAGATCAAAAGTTTTTTACACCTGCACATGAGCTCAGCATCTCTGTGTGTTTGCCCAGCAATAGGCCAACACCACAATAAGGGGCTGTGTGTCTTTTGGCTTATTTACAAAGTTTGGTGCATGCACTTTTTTGTGAAGCTTTAACAAAGACTCACACAGCAAGTGTGAAATTAAATACTTTATTTTCTCCTCCAGATGTTCCAAGCCTTCCCTCTGTATCAGTGAGTACCTCTGCTGAGATAGAGGAGGGTAGTTCAGTGAATCTGACCTGTAGCAGTGATGCTAACCCAGCAGCTTATTACACCTGGTACAGGAAGTATGGAGCTGGAGACCTTCAGTTCTTCAGAGCAGGACCACAGCTTTCCTTCAGCTCCATCCAGCCCTCTGACTCTGGACAGTATGACTGTTCAGCTGAGAACGAGCTGGGGAGAAGGACATCAGAGCTCGTTTCCATATCTGTGAAATGTGAGTTTGTTCAGTGTTAGCTAGTTGCTTGAATTGGTAGGTGTAAAGATGCATCCTGTGACCCTCTTTCATCCAGGACAGGACAACAGAAAGAGGGTATCAGGGTGTAAACGGTGGGTCACATCACGCTGCTTTGCTTGTTGTTGTAAATGGAAACAGAGGAATCAAGCTCATCCTGTCACCAATGCTAACTGGCTCATGTTGCATGCTGTTAGGACACACTGGTACAAGTAGAGGCTAGAGAGCAGCAGAAGAAAAGAGATCTTTTGAACTTAGCCACCAAGAGAAGCTGAACACCATATCCCAATGATCTCTGGCATCCTGAACCAGGAGACAAACCACACACTTCAGCAGAAGACAGAGAGGGTCAGTGAGTTCTCTGGTAGTTCTACTTCCTGTTAAACCAGCCTCAGAAATCAGGACAAACTCTTGTTGTGCTGTTTTATTTTTTTTTTTATTTGTTTTTAACCAAAAAAGGAAAACAACATTTTCTAAAAAAAAATTGGTCCAATTTTTGTTTTAAATGAAACTACCAGAAAATACAATGACCCAAAAGATGGAGAGATGTCAAGAGTTTAATCTCATGAGAAACAGAATCTGATCATTTTTGTCCTTGAACCTGTATGTCTAATATTTTAGTAGTAATGGCACATTCAGTGGAAAATGTAATCATTCTTACACATCATTAAAACACATTCTTCTCCTCCAGATGCTCCAAAGCTTCCCTCTGTATCAGTGAGTCCCTCTGCTGAGATAGTGGAGGGCAGTTCAGTGACTCTGACCTGTAGCAGTGATGCTAACCCAGCAGCTAATTACACCTGGTACAAGGAGAACGAAGACTCACCTCTAGCTTCAGGACAGATCTTCACCATCACTGAATTTCATTCTAATCACAGTGGGAATTATTACTGTGAAGCTCACAACACAAGAGGGCGCCATAACTCCACCTTCACTCTGACTGTTGTGTCAGGTAAGCTCTCTATTATTCATTTTCACCTGCACAGACACAGGAGAGACTCTGTCTCAACTGAACTACTAACTAAAGGTTATCACAGAATGGAAAAGTATTTCCCAGGTATTAACATGACTTACATTTTGCCCCTACATTGTAATCACTGACTCAGGAACATTACTTTTATTAACAGTGTCTCATTTATCTGATTTTATTTTTGGGGAGCTCAGCATCCATATCAAACATCTCCAGGATAACTCTGGGACTCTTGATGATGATTCTTCTTCTCCTCTTGATTCTGTGGAGGAGGTAAAACCAGAAGTGTTCACTCTCATCTTTACTTTTCCTCCTCAGACTTGCTCTATTCTTTGTTGATTCTATCAAAGTTTTAATTCCCCCCTCCTCTTTTTAAAAACTTACTTCAGGAAGAAGGACACTATGGAGGCTGAACCTGCAGGAGCAATGGAGGTGAGAGAGAGAGGTCTTACTGATGGAACTTTCCATAAATCACTGTACTGGTGCTTTGGCATCTAAATACTCTGGAAAAAGATGTGACATTAATTTACAACTAAAAACAACTATCTGAGTAGAAATGAGCGATTCTTTATATCAGTGGTTGCTTTGAGTCTCCAAGGATAAACACCAAATAACAGGATACATTGTAGTAAAAATAAAAACATCCATTTTAAAGATTTTATTTCTTAAACCAAACAAAACAGCCCTAAACACAATGTTCTTACCCTCAGACCTTAGTATGAACTATTCATTAGTGTTTTATTATGATTTTAGTTATTATGTGTAAATCTTATTTTAACAGCCTCAGAGCAGACAGAGCCTGGAAATCTCTGGAGCCCCCTAAGTGGGTCCTGGACCACAGGTCCAAGGCTTTAAATCAATCCACAAACAACAAAACAACAAAACAAAAAAAGTTAGGATGTTTTCTGATGCTGCACCAATCCATCTGTCAATCTCACACTCCCTTTTACTCTCAATCGTGAACAAGACCCCAAGATACTCGAACTCCTTCCCCTGAGTCAGAGACTCACTCCCATCCCGGATGGAGCCATCCACCATTTTCTAACAGAGAACCAGGTGGTGCTGACTCTCATCCAGACCACTTCACACTCAGCTGCAAACTGGCCCAATGCCTGCTGGAGGTCCCCAGCTGAAGGAGCCAGCAGAACCACATCATCTGCAAAAAGCAGAGACTAAAAGTTTAAAAACAACATTGCTCAACATGTAACTACAGGGTATTTATAGATCTCACTACTACAGTCCATAATATCATCAAAAGATTCAGAGAATCTGGAGAAATCTCAGCACAGATGGGGAAAGTCTTTCTCCCTCAGACAGCGCTGCTTTATAAACCATCATCATTCTGTGATGATATTACAACATGGGCTCAGGAGCACCTCAGAAAACCATTGACAATTAACATAGTTCCTCACTGCATCTGCAAATGTAAGTTAAGACTCTACCATAGAAAGACAAAGACACATATCAACAACATCCTGAAGCCCCGCCCACTTCTCTGGGCCTGAGCTCATCTGAGATGGACTGACCTAAAGTGTAAAAGTTCTGTCCGTCTCTGTCAGCACAGCCATAAGCTGCACAGAAACCCCTGCAGGTGTGCTGTGGTTTTTATAGTTTTTAAACCATAACACTTCAACAGTAGTAGCTGAAACTACAGATTTTTTTTATTGTAGACTCTGTTTAGACTTTATCTGTTTTGATTTATGTTTAGAATTATTTTACATTTTTATCATTGAATATATATTTCTGATCAAATCTTCTCCTCTCTCAGTTAAACTCTGATCCTGCGTACGGGAACATCTCAGCTGTCACTGCAGCACAGAGAGAAGACAGAGAGGAGCAGGAAGATGCTGTATGAAGTCCTCAGGTTAGAGCCTCCTGCACTGAATAAACAGAGCCACTGTAGATTTACAGTCATCTATGTCACATGTTACAACCATACTATACCAGTATTCCATTCACTTTTCTGTCATGTTCTTTAAATGCTGTTGAATCAGGAGAAGACTTCCTGTGGAGAAGTGGGGACATTTACCTTCAGCTGCTGTAGGCTGATATGAATTCATGTGAAATTGTTACTGAGAGACAAAAATCAGGCTGAAAACAGATATAAAAGAATGTTATAATTACCAACAGTAAAAGAGGAAAGCAGATGAAACATCAGCAGAAAGCTGGATTTGATGCCTTAGGCTGAAGAAGTAAAAATCTGCAGTTATCTCTCTATCTCTCCCTGTCTCTCTCTGTTTATAAATGTTTCTACATGTTTTATGTGATTCTCAACCATTTTTGATATCAAGTGTCACACCAACAGATTTATTGTCATGTACTTCATCAACATTAATGTCAGTCAGTCTGCATTTTACTGGTTTGTTCTTTTGTAGTTTCAAAATGTTTGTGTTATTTGAGTTTAATGCTTTTTTCTAATAAAACCGTATTTTTAACTTTGTTGTTTCTGAAGTGATCTCTTAATAAAGTTCTTGTGAATTCTCATTAGACCACAAAATAAAGGCGTCATCAGCAAACAACACCAACATCAGTACATTTGACACATTGCAGGTATCATTATGTAGAGCAGTGCTACTCAACCCTGCTAGAGCCAAACTGTTGGAGAAACAGAACCTTTGTAAGAGCCACAATCTAGACCTGGAGCTGTCAATCCAATAATTACTACATATATATATATATATATTTACATGTACATATTTTAACCAGAGCATGTAGAGACTTTTGGTTTCACCTTTCATTTTCATCATTTTTCTTCATCTACAGTCAATTTAGATCGTTATCTGGGTTATACAACAAGTTTAAGCCATTTCTTTATATTCCTATTGTTGACTCTATCAGATGTTTGTTGAATTCACCAGATGATGGTTTAGTTTATTTTACAAAAAATGCATTATCCTCAGTTTATTTCATTCTGCTTATCTTTAAAATACCAGCTAATGTGTATGCAATAGTAACGTATTTATTCAAAATGATTAGTTTTTATTCGGTTAACGCCTTACAAGGTGATAGCTCAAATAATAGCCAGAAAAACCCCTTTTTTGGAACTGAGATGTTTATTTTGTCATGGTTCAGGTTTTGATTCATTGTGTTCTTGAGTTTTTCTGGTGTTTTCCTTTGTTAATTCTGTTATTTCCATGTTTCTAGTTTTTCTTTGTATTCGGGTTTTCCTAGTTTGTAATTTTTGGTATTTTATGAGTTAGTTTTTCCTTCCCCTGTGTTTCATATTTACTTTAACTCCCTGTGTTTGTATTTGTTTCCTTGCTCCCCTCCGAGTGTCTCTTCCTGGTTCAGTGTTCTTGTGTGTTGTGAAATGTCCTGTTTTATTTTGTAGTTGCCTACACCTGTCTCACACCTGTCTCTCCTTGTGTAATCACTCCTGTGTATTTAGGTTCTTTGTTTCTCCTCGTCCTTTGACAGATCGCCAAATGTCTTCCCCAGTGTTACTCCTCATGCCTTTCCTCATGTCTCCTATAAAAATGATCTTTTGGTGGACTTTGTTTTCAGTAAGTTTTATAAGTTTTTTGGATTTGCCCTCTTTTGTTTTAATTAAATCATTTTTGAGTTCTGCATTTGGGTCCTCCGTCTGAGTTTTTTTGCAAACCTTGACATATTTAACCGTCTACTGAAATTTAAAAAAGAAAAACTTCCATAACATTTCACAGATATTATTTTCTGTCACGTTTGATACATTAGGCATTTTTGGTAACTAACAGTCAACTGGAGGACATTTTATCATTTATCTGATTTTATTAAAAAGGTTTTTAAGTAATTTATTGATCATTCTGATTAGATAGAGATCTCATAAAAGTGTGTATTAAATATGATATAATTGGCATTAATAGTAAAGATTGTTAGAAAACCACAACTTTCAGAGATCAATAAAACAATAAATAAGTGAAAATAATGTATTTTATTACTAATTATTACTGAATACCAGTATTAGATAACTGAGTTTACAAAAAATCAAGATATGTTTGGCAAAAAAAAAAAGTCTTCTTTGGGAAAAAAAACGTTAAGAACCTGTTCTATCAAAAAGATTTTTGAAAAGGCCAAAATACATCTTTAAAAAAAAATATATTCCTTCACAACTGTTAGATGAGACCTCCACCTACAGAAATATCCACTTTAAATGATTGTAGTAAAACAAAAATACGTCATGTTCAGAACCTGTTTGTCTCTTTTCCCAAGAATCAGTCATATTTATCTTTCGTGTTCTTTCTTGCACACATCTGATGGAGATATTCAGACAAAAATAAATGTTGAAAGTTAAATATGAAATTTATCCTGCTGTAGAAGTGTGGGAAACAAACTGACTGATGTGACTTTCAATGCATCATTTCTGAGGTCCAAATTTCCTCTTTTTGGTTTTCTAAAAGAGCCACAAGTTGTCACTAAAGAGCCACATGTGGCCAAAGAGTCATCTTCTGATGAACAGAAGAAACAGTTTAGGACCCAATACTGACCCCTGGAGGACACCACAAGTCATTTCCAACCTGTTCCAGCCTCTTTGACCAGAAACATATGAGAGGGACTCCACACAAGAAGATTAACACGATTAAAATGTTTGTCAGTGAAATAAAAGCATTGTTCATGAAAATCTGCCAGAGTAAAAGCAAAAAGACTGGAGATGAGACTGGAAATCTGTGGCCCAGATTGAAATAACAAAGTCCAGCCATCTAAATATGTAACAGTGCAGTGGTTGAGCTCAGAGGCATCTGTGACATCTACAGTTCTCAGAGCATCAACTAAATGTTCAAAGGTCACATATTTAGCAAAATACACTTTTCAGGATTTTCTAGCCAAAATATGTGCCCCTGGCCTGTCCACAATCCCCCCAAGAATCAGAAAAATCCCTCCCCGCCTCTTTCTCCACCTTTCAGAAAATGTGTGCTGAAACAAGTCGTTCTGAGATTTCCCCCTCATGATGTCATGTGGGGAGTTACCCCTGCCCCTAGGTTCGGTTAGCCCTTTCTGCCTGGTAGAAAGTTCCACCCTCCTCAGGAGCAGGAGAGCCACATCCATATCCTGAAAGAGAGGCGGAGTCAGACAGTTCAGTAACATTTAAAGCTACAGACACAGAAACAGCTCATTCTGAGCAGAGAAACAGAGGGCTTTTCTAAACATGCTAAACTCCAACACTGGAGTGTTTTTAGAAGCAACCTCACAGGCATGTTTTGGAGACCTCTGAGACCAATATTAACTTGTTTTAAAAGGGTAAAATATGTGACCTTTAACCTCCATCTACCACACTGTTCTCCATATTTGCTACTAACTAGTACAACCAGAAAACAGGGATGAGTGATAAAATGGCAGGATCCAGTCCTGGAAGATCTCAGTATCCAGAGGAAAGAAGGTGGAGTGGAAGTGTTTAGGGTTTATTTTCCACTCCACTGTCCACTACCTGTCCTCTACATACTGAGATGCTCCTTCACTTCATTGGCTTGATTTTCAGACCAGCCCAGTAAACATCAGTCAGTCAACAGTATGAGGGCCTTATATGGCTTTAAAAGAAACCACTGATTAAAGTTAGCCGGTTCCTTCATGCATATTAACAGTGTGAAGGGGGGGGGAAGTGGTTCACTTTAACAGCTTGACTTCTGCCTTCTGATGACCACAGAGGATCGTTTGCTGCAGAGTAAACATCTCCTCCCTGTTGTAAGTAGACTTAGTTATTGATGTGATTATTTATTGACTCAGGTCATGTTCAGTCCTTCTGCCAGTGTCTTATTCTGTATTTCTGCAGTCAAACAGGGAGAAGAGGAGCAGCCATGACTGTGAGAGCAGCAGTGACTGGATTGGTTATCTTTTTTCTCTCTGTGCCAGGTACTGTATTCAATCATTCAATCAGAGCAGAATTCAGCTATTATTAACAGAGACGACTGAATGAGGCATTATATACATCTATGTGTTTCCTGCATGTGTGCAGTGATTTATTTTTTCAAGGTGTGTTTTTGTATCATCATGTTTGCAGCTCTTAGCTTAGTAAAAAAGCATCTTTTTTATATCTAATGAAGACATATCAAGTGTATTCTTGTATTAAGAGTAGTTTTTATAGCTGTAGCTGTAGTGATGCATGTAAAAAATCCAGTAATGTAAGGTTATTAAAGTCTGCATTTCCTCTGAGAAAATGAACATCTACAAAAAGGGAACCTTTGACAATGCTTTAAGTTTCACACTGCCATCTGTGTGTTTTTCTGTTCTCTTTACTGTAAATCTAAATATAACAGAGCTCATTACCATTATGTTCTCCAGCATGAGTTTAACAGCTCTGTTTTTAAAGCTCCAACACCAGTGAGACACCAGACTGAGTGGTAAGGACATGATCACTGTCTTCACATTCTCATAGAGTGGAGTGTTCATTTTAGATGCAGTCTCTTTTAGTTAGGGGCAGTACCAGAAGTGTGAAATGTACAGAGCTTAGTCTAAACTTTGGCAGACACAGGGGCATGCTTCTTCAGATTTTTATTTCCCATAAGGCCGTCCACACACTACAGGATTTTAAGCCCTAATGGAGGCAAGATTTGCCCCCCTGACGATCGTGGGGGTGCATCCTGAGTGGAGCCTCGTCACAAATGACTATTTGTCTGAATAATCCTCGTATGTGTGGTGTCAATATGATTGATTTACTGCTGCAAATTGAGTCACCTCCCAGATGTGTGCTTTGTGTTCTCCACGTGTCTCTCCCCAGCTCTCTTGTCCCAGTTTCTGATTCTGTCCACTGTCCTCCTCTGTCAACAAAGGCATTAAAAGCCAAAAAGTGAATATTTAAAAAAGGTGAAAAATAGTTTGAAATTGTCCTGATGTCTGTGGTCTCTCACAGTTGAATAAGATTTTTAAAATCGTTTAGTGTGTGGCCGGGCTAAGGCAGTCACCTTGCCCCGCTTTTTCTCATATTTAATGGGACGGCTGAGCCTGCGCACGTCGCTGCAGCCTTTCAAAGTCAGGTGCAGTCATGGAGAGAGCGCATCTCATCTCTGACGTAACATCCAGTCGAGAGCGGTACTTTGACGTCATGCACACAAGGGCACTAAATCCAGCTTCGCACAAATATGTGCTTCCAAAAGGAACCAACAGTTTTAAAGCACACAGTGAGATCTCATCTCTTGCTTCAAACCAGAATTCCTCCACAGCCACTCACGAATGTAATCCGTGATGCGTTTTGTCACATGAAAGTTCAATCAGCTGTTCAACAGCGGTGGCAGGCTCATGTTCAGGAAGAGAGAGACAGTACAAAATATCCTAATGAATTGCATTCTCCTGCATGCAGCGAACAAATGTCAAAGCATGTGCATTTTTTCCTTCTGTCCTAACATCCATTTGAAGGGCATATGCTGGGGAATGTCGCAGTCTTTCTGTTAGCATGCTCTCTTGGTCATCAGCGATTGTATCGAGTCTTCTTTTCACTGTGTTATCAGACAGTGGTATTGTCTCTCCCTCCCAACACATTGTTTTTACCATTTCGATGGCAGCTGGCAATATTAATGTCTCAGTAATGGTATGTGGCTTCATAGCCTTTGCTACGAGGTAGCTCACCTCAAAAGATGCCCTCAGTGCCTGCTTACTGACCAACACAGCCTTTTTGAGGTACACTCGCTGCTTATTCAGCTCGGCATACTTTTTTTTAGAAAAAAGATCTTGGTTTGCCGACATGTTCTCTGTGTGCTGTCTCAAAATGTCTTTTGAGCTTTTTGGGTTTCATACTCTCGGCAGACATTACGTTAGCACATAGCAGACATTCGGGCTTTTCCTCCTTGCTTTCAATGATGCTGGTAAATCCATACTGAAGGAAACTTTCGTGGTATTTTCTCTGCCTTTTTAGTGTCTGTGTCTCAGTGTCTCTTGGAGATGCCCTCGCAGGGCCAGGCTGGTGAAGAAATCTTTCCATTCTCTGTTCGGTCCAGTTTCTGACTGTGTCTGGGCGGGTTAAAGCGTAGTAACGCACGTGGTCACATGATCGGGTCAATTATGCCCTCTCAGATATTATATCCTGCATTTTATTTGAACTTGATTTTTATTGGGGAAAGTGTGTGGTGTTTTAGATAAAATGAAATATATATTTGATCATTTAAAAAAATTAGTAATTTTTTTTTTATTTTTATCAATTACTAGAAATTTCAGGCAACCCCATTTGAATTCCAGGTGATCCCATGCGGGGTCGCCACCCCAATGTTGAAAAACACTGGGCTACTCCATTATGGATCCTTGTCTTTCTGCTGTTGTAATGGTTCTGATGGTGTTTCTGATCTGTGTTACAGTGGTGCACAGTCAGGATGGCCGGGCTGTGACTTTACCCTCTCCTCGGATCTGTGCCGTGAAAGGATCAACAGTGGACATACCCTGCAGCTTCACGTATCCAGAAACAATAAAGAAGCAGTCGACTATTGTACGGAGCAGAAAGTGGTTTACCGACAGAGGTTATCCCAGATCTGTGGACCTAAAATCAGACCCAGCCTTTTCAGGTCGTGTTGAGTATCCTACTACTGGGAATGACTGCACTCTGAGAATCACAGACCTGCAGGAGAGAGACGCAGCCATGTACCAGTTCAGGTTTGAGACCAACCGACCAAAAGGAAGTTTTACTGGTAGAGGAGTCACTTTGACCATCACAGGTAAAATTTCCCTTCAGTATTTGATGTCAAGGAACACTATAATAAAACCTTTGGTGTTTGATGATAAAAACTTGGATTCCAAAAATATTGGGACATTGTGTAAGATGTAAATACAGTAGATATGAAATTTGATGAAAATCCTTCTAACCTCCAGTAAGTTCAACTGAATTCAGCACAAAGAGAAGGCATTACACTTTAAGCCCTGTTTATACGACAACGTTTTCCGTTTTCGTTTCCAAGAAGTTCCACATTTACATGGCAACATTTTGAAAACAATCTCCATCTACATGGGACCCAGGAAACAGAAAAACGCCGTAGTAAGGTGATTTACTGCACAATAAAACTGTCTCTACAACAAGGACAGTGTTTTTCATGTGTTTTTGATAATATGTAACATTTTTATCATACATGTGTGCATGAGAGTCATTCATCACTGAATCCTCCTGACATATAAACAAAAAATGCCTCGCAAGACCAGTCTTATTATAAAGAAATTCTGCTAAGACTGTTTGATTTGCCAGGGACAAATTTTTCCCCTAAAGCCTTTGATTTCTCATGGATTTTCTCAGAAAGTGCGGCACTTCCTGCTTTTAGCGCAGCAAAAGAATGATAGCCTTTTCAGAACAATATTTCTACTTCCCCCTTTTCAATTTTATCTGTTTCTTGGAAGTGATTAACTATCTTTTTGAACTAAACACAGAATCTTTAATCCTGTCTCCTCCATCAGCTGAGCACTGATATGTGCCAGTGGAGGAGACAGGGGAGTCTACGGCCTGAAGTTAGTTATTAAAACTTAAAGAAAAAAAGATGAAGTCTAAATCACTTTCGAGAAGCAGATATACAGGAAAATAGAAATATCATACTGAAAAAAACGCTCCAGTTGCACTCATGTGCAGCACCGCGCTTTATGAGAAAATCCACAAGAAGTTAAAGGCTGTAGGAGCTGAATTTGTCCGTGGGATATTAATTATTCTCAGCGGATAGCTACCTTATAACAAGACTGATAAAGCAAAGCATTTTTTGTGTTAATATGAGCCGTGAAATTTCTCTGCCTCACTACGATGGTGATGACGGTGATTATCATGATGATCGATTAAAAAAAGTAAAAGTAATCATTTCCAAAATTAATAGCATGACTTTATCTAAAGAAACTGGCACTGATAGCCCTCTAAACGAGAATAATGTGTCCCCTTTTCTAAATCCAGCTGTCCTTGCCATGACAAGCAGTAAACTACATCAGACGGCACGGCTCGAGGTGCCACCGCTGGTTTCAGAGTGCTGCGACACTCGTGCTTGACAGCTGATTGCAGCATTAGTGCGCATGTGCGTTTTCACAAAGTGTCGTTTTCCCTGTTTACAGAGATGGAGACTGGGGCGTTTTGAAAAACTTCCACTCTGGAGCCCGTTTCCAGAGACTTGCGTTTTCAGGCACCAAAATGCCGTTGCCGTGTAAACAGACAGCCAAAACGCTCCAAAGCTTTTGCATTTTCACTCGAAAACGTTGTCGTATAAACGGGGCCTTAATGTTTGTATTGAAAAAAAAAAACACCCAACATTCTGAATTTGATGCCTGCAACTCATGCCAAAAAGTTAGGACAGAGGCATGAGAGGACTCTTAGTTCATAAAATCCACCTGGTACATTCTACAGGTGAGAAGGTTGACTGGTATCAGGTGATAGTACCATGATTGGCTATAGAAGAAGCACTCCTGATTGGCTCAGTCTTTCAAAAATCAACAATGGTGGGAGGTTCTCCACTTTGTAAAAATGTGTGGGAAAATAGTCCTACAGTTTCTGAACATTCCTCATCATGCAACAGTAAGGAATGAATAGATTTCACCATCTACATTCTAAAATATCATTTAAACATTAAAAAAAATCTGTAGAAATCTCTGTATTGAGGGGCAAGGCTGACAAAACAACATTACCTGCCTGTGACCTTTGACCCCTCAGGCATCACTGCATTAAAAATAGTAATCTCTCTATGACTGATATTACAATGTGGGCTCAGAGACACTAGAAGTAGTTACACAAGCAGTGACTCACTTAAGCACTGTTAGCTTTGGCCAAAGCTAGCTATCTACATTATTAACATTACCACATAAGTCAATGTAGCTTAGTTAGCTTTTGCAACGTGAGCTATAACAAACTTAGCCACCTAGATAAGACCTTTGAAGTTTATATATCTGCTTTCTGAGCCTGGCTTTAGCTCTTTTAGCCATGTAGCTCTGTTAGCTTTGGTTTAATTACCTTTAGCAACATGAGTGTTAAGAAACACTGCTAAAGCTAAATTATCTACACATAAAATTTAGATATGTAGCTTCCATAGCTGCTTTGTGATCATAGTTTATCTCAGTTGGCTACATAGCTCAGTTATATTTAGCTAGGTTAGCTTAAGCAATTTGAGCTTTAGCAACATGAGCTTAAGCAAACATAGCTAAGCTAATAGATAAAATGCCTACTTAGTTTACATAGATTTTAGTGAGCTTAGCTCAAGCTACATTAGCTATATAGCTCCATTAGCTTTAGCAACTTTAGCATTTACTTTGCATTTATCTTTGCAGATAATGTAGATTTATTGCTTATGTAGCTGATTTGTGATCTTAGTTTACCTCATTTAGCTACATAGCTCTTCTGTCTATGGCTTAGTTAGCATTAGCAATATGAGCATTGACAAACGTAGCTAAAGCTGACTTACCAATGCAGATAACATAGATATGTAGCTTATGTAGCTGTTTTGTGAGCTTCGTTTTAGCTCAGCTGTGTAGCTCGGTTAGCTGTGTAAGCTACGTAGCTTGAACATGAAACACCCTGTCTTTGTGCTACATTTACTTGAATATAGGTTAAGAAGGATTTACAAATCAGTGTATTCTGTACAACGTCCCAGCTTTTTTGTCACCAGGGTTTATGGACTGACATTGTACCAACCCTCTTCTCTTTAATACAGATGTTCAGGTGCAGGTACAGCAAGTTTCCACCCAGGCAGTGCTGAGGTGTGTCACTAGCTGCTCTTCTGCTGATCCTTCATACGTCTGGTACCAAAATGGACGTGAAATGACTGAAACAACATCTGATCATACAGTCACTGTTGATGTCAACTATGAGTATTCCTGTGCAGTTAAAGGACATGAGGGTTACAGCTCTCCTGCAGTGTGTAAGTTTACAAACACCCTGGTTTTTAAGATTTTTTACATATTCATCTCTTTATAACTGCTCATACAAAATTGTCAAACCCACTTTGACAAAATCCTCCAACTTTCTCTCTGAATCTGTCGCTGTGAGTCAGTGTTACATTTGACAACACTTTTTAATTTAGTTTTATAGTCTTTTGACAAAAATATCTTTTAGTTTTAGTCAGAATTTAGTCATTTAAATTGTTTTAGTTTTAGTCTAGTTTTAGTTGATGAAACTTCCCAACATTTTAGATGACGAAATTCACAGTAAATTTAGTCGACTGATATGATCTCTCCCCAACTTACCCTGCCACCACACAGCAAAAGCAGCTGTGATTGGATCTCCCTCGTATCTCATCCCACCTTTCCACACAACCAAAGTAGCTGTGACTGGATATATGCCTAACTTACCCCTACTTTCAACATGATGAAATTAGGTCTGATTGGAAAAAGTCTCTGTCAAACATTTTTGTCTCGTTGTTATTTGTTGACTAAAATTTCAGTTAATTTAGTTTTAGTTTTTGTCTTTGTGCACTTGTTTTTATTAGTTACTGTCTAGTATTCGTCAGGGGAATAAAGGCTTTTAACGAAACCTATAACAAAAGTTAATTAGTCAACAAAATTAACGCTGCTGTGAATTATATTCTCCCTCCTGATGTGCTCTGTGTTACAGTGGTTCAGGGCTGGGGAGTGACTCTGCCCTCTAATCAGATCTGTGCTATGGCAGGATCAACAGTGGACATACCCTGCAGCTTCACATATCCCTCAATGATAAAGCAACGATCCACTTACATTTACAGCAGAGTGTGGTTTACTGAAATGAATTATTATGGACCAGTGGAACTTAGCTCAAAGCCAGCATACTCAGGTCGTGTGCAGTATCCTACTGCTGGGAATGACTGCACTCTGAGAATCACCAATGTGAGGGAGGACGACTCAGCCGTGTACAAGTTCAGAGTCACAACAAACCAACCGGATGGAGATTTCACTGGTGCAGGAGTCACTGTGACTGTTGCAGGTATAATCTGAACACTGATCTCTGTGCTTGCCTGTAAATGAGTGGTATGAATGTTTTCTATGTCAGTCCTTTTTCCACATATCAGCCCCTCAGGTGCAGGTGGAGCAGGTATCGACCCAGGCAGTGCTGAAGTGCTACAGCCGCTGTGCTACACCTGATGATCCCTCGTATGTCTGGTACCGAAACGGACTCAAGATGAATGAAGAGACGTCTCTCTCCATCTCTGTGGATGTAAACAACAGGTATTCCTGTGCTGTTAAAGGACATGAGAATCATTGCTCCACTGAAGTGTGTAAGTACACTTGACATATCCAAATAAGAATTAATATCCATGGCAACTAAGAAAATTCCTCTACTTTTCAGACTAAATCTGTCACTGTGAATAAATTCTCCCTCCTGGTGTGCTCTGTGTTACAGGGGTTCAGGGCTGGGGAGTGACTCTGCTCTCTTCTCAGATCTGTGCAGTGAAAGGATCAACAGTGGACGTACCCTGCAGCTTCACATACCCCTCAATGATAAATCAGCGATCCACTGTTATTCAGAGCGCAGTGTGGTTTACTGAAACAGATTATTATGAACCTTCTGACCTTAGCTCAAACCCAGCATACTCAGGTCGTGTTCAGTATCTATTTACTGCTAATGCCTGCACTCTGAGAATCAGTGACATCAGAGAGAGTGACGCAGCTGAGTACAAGTTCAGATTCACAACAAACCAACCAGGTGGAGGAGCCACTTCTTCATCTGGGGTCACTTTGTCTGTCACAGGTAACCTTTTCATCATCATTAAGGAACATGATGTGAATGTTTTGTGTATATTTGTGCACTTTAAATGGTTAAAATGACATTTTGGTTCTGTTTTTCCACCTGTTCAGACCTTCAGATCCAAGTGAAAAGATTACAGAACCAGTTTGAGCTGAAGTGCCAGAGCAGCTGTGATGTGGCTGATAATCCTTCATATGTCTGGTACCAAAACCAATGGAAAACAAATGCATGGACATCTACTTTGGGAGTCTCTTTCCAAGATAACAACAAGTATTCCTGTGCATTTAGAGGACAAGAGAATCACCGCTCTCTAGAAGTGTGTAAGTAATCTACAGTCCTTTCATTTTATTGATTCATTATTTTCCTGAATAGTCTATAACTGGCAGTCCAAATGATTTTTCATTCCTCAACAATCATATTGTCATCTGGATTTTCTCCACCAAAATTATCAATGATGAAAATGGCATTTCTTTGGAATATAACTTAAAATGCAGTGTTCCAAACTATTTCCAGACCCAGTTCCATATTAACATAGGAGCCCTTCTTTGATATCATCTTAACAACTCTCTCATCCATTGAACTTAAGCGTCCATGTAAAGTTTCTGCCTTTATTTCCTTTGAGGATGCCAGAATTGCCTCCTAGAGCAGCTGTTTTTAGGTAAACTTCCCTCCATAGAGCTTCATTTTAAGGATGCTCCATGGGTTCTCAGTAGGGTTAAAGGTCAGGGGTCGATGGTGGCCATACCATGATTTTTCATCCCCTTTATGCCCATAGCAGCCAATGCCTCAGTGGGATTTTATGCAGCGTAGAATGGTGAGTTGTCTTGCATGAAAAAGATTTTACTCCAGAAGGCATGGTTCTTCTTTTTGTACCATGCAGGAAGGGGGCAGTTAGGAACTCCAGATATTTTGCTGAGGTTATTTTTACACCTTCAGGCACCTTAAAGGGGCCGTTCAACTCACTTCTTATGATTCCAACCCTAAACATTGCTCCACCTCCTCCTTGCTGAGCTCGTTGGGACATGGTGGCCATCCACCAACCACTTCAAACTCTATCCATCTGGACCATCCAGTGTAGCACAGCATTCATCTGTGAATAAAACTGTTTGAAAATTAGTCTTCATATATTTCTGAGTTCACTGCAATTATTTCTCCTTATGGGTACTGGATAAGGGCTGAAATACAGCTTTATGCACATCAGCAAACCAGGAAGATCCTGCATCCAGAGGTTTTCGGGACTCCAGAGGCACCAGCAGCTTCAAATACCTGTATGCTGCTCATCAGTGGATTTTTCACAGCTGCTCTTCTTGCCTTACAGAAAGTGTCCTTAATACGCCTTTATCTGAACAAACCTGTCTGTGCCTTGAATCACACACAAATCTTTTCACAGTTCCACGATCTCTCTTCATTTTTCCTGAAATATCCGGTGTTTTCATACCTTTTGCAAGATTCTACAGTATTCCAGGTGTTTCATCGGCAGAAAGATCTTTCTTTTTCCCCATATTGCTTTCAGCCTGTGACTTCCTTGATCTGCCCATCAGTGTATCCCTGGTAACTTGCCATCCTAGACCAAATTAACGATCTGATTGGTTGCATAGTATCATGTGCAATGAGTGCTACAACAAAGATAAAAAAGGCTGCACCCTTTTAAATAGATCATTGTTTTAAAGCATCAGAATTAGAGCTGTTTGAGTATTTCTGAGGTCTAGACACAGGGGATAAATCTACAGCCAATGTCAGTATGCATCGATTTTGTTCTTCCTCAACCTGATGCATCATTGAGAGAATGACTTTACTAAAGCTTAGATGGAGATGATGTTTATGACACTACTTCTTACACAAAGATCATTTATGTTCATTTCTTTTTCTCCTCAAGATGCTCCAACATCTTGTTCAGTGTTGCTGAGTCCCGCTGGTGAAATCAGGGAGAACAGTGGAGTGACTCTGACCTGTAGCTGTGATGGTCACCCAGCACCAGAGTATACCTGGTATAAGCAGGATGCCAGAGAAGCTCTCAGTAAAACATCAGAGCTCGTCTTCAGGTCCATTCAGTCCTCTGACTCTGGATACTACAGCTGTGGAGCAAAGAATGAGCTGGGGGCGAGGATGTCTCAGTACGCTCAGGTCGATGTGAAATGTGAGTGAGACATTTTATTCTAAAGGCATTACTCAGTTAATTGTCCAGTTTAACATTTGGTTTTCTGTTAATCTCTGATTCCTTCATCTCTCTCTGCTTCATACTCACAATCTACAGCCATAGATCACTGACCATCTACAATTAATGCCAAAAAAACAGTGTGACAGTTGTCTACATGTAAAGCAAGAGAAATCTAAACCAAGAACTTGCAGGAGGAGGAAAGGAAGACAGAAAATCAAACTGTAAAAACCTAGCAACTTTAGAGCCTTAGATAATACTCAGGTCCTTCAGATCCGATCCACCTTATTCCATCCTTATGATCCTTAGCATGAAATCCAGATGTGACTTATATCAGACTGGTGTTTTCCATAGAATCTGAATCTAGTCCTTTTCATTGGAGTAGTTCAGAGATAATAAAGTATAAACATCATCTTTTACAGCTGAAGCAACCCCACAACCGGTAGGGGGTTTGTCTTTGCCACAAGTGAAGGAGTTCAAGTACCTCGGGGTCTTGATCAGGAGTGAGGGTAGAATGGCACATGTGATTGACAGGCAGATTGGTGCAGCATCAACAGTTCTGCAGGCACTGTACCATACTGTTGTTGTGAAGAGGGAGCTGATTTACTGGTCAATCTATGTTCCAACCCTCATGAACTCTGGGTAATGACCGAAAGAATAAGATCACGGGTACAAGCAGTCAAAATGAGATTCCTTAGGAGGGTGTCCTTAGAGATAGGGTGAGGAGCCCAGACTTCTGAAAGGATCTTGAAGTAGAGGCACTGCTTGGGCATCTGATCAGGATGCCTCCTAGTCACCTCCCTGTGGAGGTCTTCTGGGCATGCCAAACTGGGGGGGAGACCCTGAGGTAGACCCAGAACTCACTGGAGGTATTATATATCCCATCTGGCCTGGGAGTGCCTTGGAATCCCTCAGGAGGAACTGGAAAATATTTCTCTGAGAGGGAAGGTAGGGGTTGACTTGCTTCGCCTGCTACCACTGCAATCCAACCCTGGATAAACAGAAGAAGATGGATGGATATATTTATATCCATGATTTATGTGGTCACCTCTTCATGTCTTTAAATCTAAAATTCCTCATTAATTCTCACAACACATCCCTGATGAATTCAGCCATGCAGCAGCATGTTTTAAAGACACAAGTTCAACTTTGTGTTATTATCAGTACAACTATGAAGAGAGCAACAGAGATCAGAGCTTGGTACATTTCAGAAAATATGACACCAGATTGTAACAACATTTAGTTGGATGTTGGACTTTAAAAGTGAAGCGGTATTTGCTAAATTGAGAATTTATCTTAAACACTGGATTAACCATTGGTGGTTAATCACTATTTAACCTCTAGGAGAAATTGTGTTTTATGTCCCTTATATCACCAGAAGGTCAAAGCATTTTTGTATCTACAGCAGAGCCAAGAATAAGGTGGATACTAGAGAGACAAATCTAAAACAACAGCAGAAAGACAGAGAGATAAATATGTCACACATGTGAAACTACAGTTTGGCTGATCCCAAATCTTGTTTATCTGACATATCTAGTTTTCAAATGTTGCTGAATCTTTTTTAGATCATAGAAAAATGTAATTATCTAGAAGATATTAAAACAGATGTTTTCTCCTCCAGATGCTCCAAAGCCTCCCTCTGTGTCGGTGAGTCCTTCTGGTGAGATAGTGGAGGGATCTTCAGTGACTCTGACCTGTAGCAGTGATGCTAACCCAGCAGCCACTTATGCCTGGTACAAAACAACACCAAATTCACGACTGTTAAGCCATAGAAACCAACTTGACTTCAGCTACATCAAGTTCTCTGACTCTGGGCAGTATTACTGTACAGCTAAGAACATCCTGGGGCAGAAATCTGGATCTGTTACTGTTGATGTGAAGTGTAAGTGAAACAGCTCTTTTTTTTTTTTTTTACAGTGAAGTTGTTCTGCATGGTACAGTGTCTTTGAGTTTTTATGAAAGGGCTTTATGAATTAAATGTCTTATGACTATTATAACAGTTTGTCCAGTCAGGCCTCAAATCCACACAAATCTTTCCAAAAAATTATGGTTTATTTTACTTTCATGTTAAATTATTAAAACATCTTTATGAATGCATTGTTTCCCTTTGTGCCTCTGTGTCACACTGGTGGATAGCAAAATAGATAAGAGGGTTTTATACATTGGACTTAGATGCTCTAGCAAGTAAATAAAATTGTTCTTATCTATGTTTTACTACCTGTGAAAAACTCACATTTTACAGCACTTGCTGATATTATGAACAGATATGAATCCTTACAGGACATGAGGACAAGGGCTCTTTTTCACTATGTAACAGCTAAATGAAGGGCATATTTTCAGTATTTTACCGGCTACATAATATTTATTAAGAAAATGTAAAAGCTGTAATCATTTCATTCCTGGTTGTATCTGTTCTTCCCTCTAGATGCTCCAAAATGGACCTCAATATCAGTGAATTCTCCTGGTGAGACAGTGGAGGGCAGCTCAGTGACTCTGACCTGCAGCAGTTCTGCTAAACCAGCAGCTGTTTACACCTGGTACAAGAAGAATAAACATGAAACCCCTCAAATGTCTAATAAAGGACCACGGCTTTCCTTTGACTCCATCCAGTCATCTGACTCTGCAGAGTACAGCTGTGTAGCAGACAACATACTGGGGAAGAAGACCTCTGAATGGATCCTCATTGATGTGAAATGTGAGTGAAAGATTTCTCGTCTTAAATTGTGTTACAATCAAAATCTTTTGTATTTAACTACCTCTCTGTGGACAGTATTACTAGACTAGAGAATACAGCATTGAAAGTAATGGGGCTGAGGGAGCATCCTACCCTCAGCAGCTCTGGCTATGCATTCCCTGCAAAGTCAAAGCATGCTGCATGAGCAGAACCATCTTTAGAGTAGAGCCTTCTCCAAAAGTAAAACTGTAGATCCACTTTGTAAGTAAATGGTAGAATTTATGGCCACAGTGATCCTGGCTGAACTAAAGCTACATTAAGTCAAATATTGATGTTCACTAGAAGAATGGAAGAAGAAAAGGAGATGGAAAGAAGAGAAACATATCCTTTCAGATGTCCTCTCTTATCGGTATCAGTGAGTCCTTCTGGGGAGATTGTGGATATCCAAACTGACTCTGACCTGTTTCAGTAACACTTGGATGCAGTGACAATGTAAATTCTATCATATTCCTTGCTCTCCAGATGGTCCGAGGCTTCCCTCTGTGTCAGCGAGTCCCTCTGCTGAGGTAGAGGAGGGTGGCTCAGTGACTCTGACCTGTAGCAGTGATGCTAACCCACCAGCTAATTACACCTGGTACAAGGAGAACGAAAACTCACCAAAAGCATCAGGGCAGAATTTTACTATCAGCAGCACCAGACCTGGAGACAGTGGGAATTATGTCTGTGTCAGCCAAAACAGAAGAGGGCGCCACAGCTCCACTATACTTCTGACTGTTGAGGGAGCAGGTAAGTTTTCCTCACCGCTCTCTCAGTCATAACTCCTAGACTGAGTCAGATAAAACAGTTCTTAAATGTTGGTAAGTTCATAAATGCTCAATAAGTAAAGGAATGTCCTCTCCTGTTATGTTTATCATCTGCCAGCTCTAGTTTGGGTCTGATGAGTTTGAGAATGAAATAATGCATTAAACATGCTACAGAAACACCTGGTTATGGTAACAACAGAAGGCTTGATCATCACTTTGGCAATCTTTTACTTCTGAATCCCCTCTCTGTCCTCATGCACCAAGCTACGACTGACCAAAAATCTACTATTGTGCACCAAATATTTTGGTGAACTGCAACATGAATCAACATTTGGGATGCACGGTCATGATGCAGAAAAGACAAGTGTAAAGAATATTTTTACAGCTGGAAAAATGGAAGCATACCTCATGTTTTATTAGAAAAGGCCTCATTTGGAATCAAGCTTCATCTGATGGTTCCTCATAGAAGTTTGCCAGTCAATTATCTCAGTATTTCAGGGTGAACCTAATCCAAACCCCAGTCCTTTCCACTTATCAGCCACTGATCCCTACTAGAAGAGTTGTGGGACCTCACAGGCTCTTATTGTATGCTTTAGTTTTGGTAAGGAGTTCCTCAGAGTTCTCAAAGTGCAGGTCAATATGCACTTAGGTGCACCTTACTAGTTCTGGGTTGGACCCCCTTTTGCCTTCAGAACTGCCTCAGTTCTTTGTGGCATAGTTTTAATGAGGTGTTGAAAACATTCCTCAGAGATTTTGGTCCACATTGACATGACAGCATCACACAGTTCCTGCAGATTTGTCAGCTGCACATCCATGATATGAACCTCCCGTTCCACCACATCCCAAAGGTGCTCTACTGCAGTGATTCTTAACCTTTTCAGCCCACGACCCCCGAAATAAAGGTGTCAGAGACTGGGACCCCCACTGTACCTGAAGGTGGTTGAACAGCCATGAACATTCAAGAATAGTCATGTGGAGACAAGGCTGTCCATAAGGGGGGATAAAGGGAGAGGTGTTTGGGACCCAGCCAAACTGGAGGCCCTCAGAGGTCAGCAAAACCATGATCCATTGTGAAGTGAAGCTGTGAAAACCATATTTGATATTTGACCTAAATAATAGCCACTCTTATCAACAAAAATATATCTTTATTTATTCAATTAGCCTTTTTTAAATGAAATAACTTTCTGTTAAAACAGAATTAAAATGGTCTAAAAATTGCTAAAATTGGTTAATAATGGCAAAGAAATGGTGTAAAAGGTGGAGAAATTTGATTTTGAAAGAACGTAAATGGATTAAAGTGGCAAAAAATTACCAAAAATAGGTTAAAGTGGCAAAAACAGGTGCAGAAATTGCTATAAGGGAATTAGAAAAGTGGCTGAAATGCTTTAAAGTACAAAAATAGGTGGAAATTATGTGGAATGGGATAAAAAATTGATATGAACTGGCACACATGGGTTAAATGTGGCAAAAAAGGGATTAAAGGGGTGTAAAAAGTGGTTGATAGAGGCAATAATGGGTCAACAGAAGCAACAATATTCACAAAGTGGCAAGAATTGGTTTAGAAGTTGCAAAAACAAGCAGAAAAAAATGATGGACAGGGTTTAAAATAGACAATAATTGGTTTTAAGTGGCAAAAAAGGGTTAACATTTGGTAAAAATGGTGTCAAGTGGCAATAGTGTGATTTAAAAAATATTCTTAGTTTTTTTAAGGTGACCTTCTCTCAGTGTCTTGCGACCCCCAAGGGGGTCTGACCCCAAGGTTGAGAACCACTGCTCTATTGGATTGAGATCTGTTGACTGTGGAGGCCGTTGGAGTGCAGTGAACTCATCGTCATGTTCAAGAAACCAGTTTGAGATGATCTAAGCTTTGTGACATGGTGCATTATCCTGCTGGAAGTATCCATGAGAAGATGGTAGACTGTGGTCATGAAGGGATAGATGGTCAGCAGTAATACTCAGGTAGGCTGTGGGGTTTAAACGATGCTCAGTTGGTACTACAGGGCCCTAAGTGTGTCAAGAAAATATTTCCCACACCGTTACACCACCACCAGCCTGAACTGATGATACAAGGCAGGATAGATCCATGCTCCTATGTTGTTGGTTGTATGTTGTCTGGTCTGAATGTCACAGCTGAAATCAAGACCCGTCTGCTTCAAGGTTCCATGTGTTGTGTGTTCACAGATGGTTTTCTACCTTGGTTGTAACGAGTGCATATTTGAGTTTCTGTTGTCTTTCTATCATCTGGAACCAGTCTGCCTATTCTCCTCTGACCTCTGACATCAACTAGGCATTTTCGTGCACTGGGTATTTGCCCTTTTTCTGACCATTCTCTGAGCTAGCAGCACTTTATTTCCTTTATTTGAGTTGTGATTTTTCTTTTATTAAAGAAACACGTAGGTTTAGGAATGTTTGGGATGTCTTGTTTTAACGTGTAGTCTGTTAACAGGATCACTGTTTTTTTCCAGGAACAGGAAAACTGATATCTTACGTGACTGTTCCTGCTATTCTCCTCGCTCTCATCCTTATCTTTGTCTTCATTTGGATCAGGTGAGTGCTTCTGTTTCACCAAATTATTGAGGATGTGCTATGGCTTATTCATCTCAGTGAATTCACCTCACTAGGAAGAAGAGGGCCTCCAAGCCACCGTCTGACCCGAGAAAGAGAGCCAACAACCGTGAATGGGTAAGGACGTCTGTAATTTTATAAAGTTAGGGGTAGATGAACACTTGATACTGTGTTTGAGTTTTACCTAGATCTTTATCATGTAGCCTGATTTTAAAACAGTGTCATTTTGTTAATTGTAAGATCTTTTGAAGGTTTATTTTGGGCATTTTTGTGCTTTTATTTTGATAGAGGAGGACAGTGGATAGAGTCGGAAACAGGGACGAGAGCGTGGGAGAGACATGCGGTAAAGGGGCTCAGGCCGGATTCGAACTCGGGCCGTCCGCTTACATGGGCCGCGCCTTAACCACTCGGCCACCTGCGCCCTTTGATGTAAGATCTTTGGCTTTATCCAGAAAAGAAATGATATTTTCCTGTATTTCTCAATATTCAGTTTTGATATTATATCATGAAGAAATTTAAAAAGAGGAGTTCAACAATACTGGAACCACTGGAATCAACCTCCCTCTCATGCAAAGATGCAAAACCACAAGACAGTGGTAACCACTAAGAACGGGAGAGTTTTATTTTGTTGAATCTTTGTGGTCAAGAAAGCTGGCTAAACAAATCTCACTGCAGATCACTAGGAACAGAGCAAAAGTTCAGTGATGCTCTGGGAGTCAGCTCTAAGCAGGTGTAGTCCAAGCAGAGGGTGTGGAGAATCTGAAGGTTTGAACCCAAATGGAGCTGGAGATTTGATTCAGGAAGGAGGGCAAGACTTTGGTTTTATTTCAGGAATACAAACACTGGAAATAATATTAATAGTTTTTTAAAGCACCGATGTCCCAGTTTTGGCTCTTATTCCACAAAGACGTCACTTGTAAAATCATTTGAGGGCTTATAAAATGGATATTCCACTAGTTCTCCTTTGACAATTATCCCCATTAACCCTGCCTGGCACACTGCCCACTCCAGTCAAAGCAGAAATTAAATGGTATCTAGACCTTAATCTAGATATACAGTAATCTGCACTACTTAAAGGCATGTTAGGGCCAAAAACTGAGGATTCATTATTGACACAACCCTGGTTTGGCTCTGGATGTCTGTGCATATTTCCAGGGGCATGGAATACATGGAAATACATGGACCAGACGTAGCCATCGAACAGGCCAGGTGGGTCTGGCACCGTGTACTTCCTAGAGCCAGGGAAATTCTGTTGAAGAGGGTCCCCGTGGATCCTTGAAAAGTCTTAAATTAAACTTCTGAAACTTAAGGACATGAAAATTATTATTTTTACATGAGAGGTCTTAAATTATAGGAAGCACTTTAACTTTATCCAATTTTAATTTTCTGGCTAGATTTATTCTATTTTGATCAATCTTTTTTGCATTTTACAGTTTATCAATCAATATACAATATATTGATTAAATAGAGGCATAGAAAGTGCTAAAAGAATCAAATTTGGGTGATTAAACCTAAAAGACCCATTCTTTCCTAGACTATGTAACATTTCATACAACGTGTATTAAATCAGATAATTCAGCCCTGGCCCGGTGTACCAAAACATCCTGCATGCCTTTCATTGTTGACCTTTTGTTGCAAAAAGTGGTATTGATCTTTATCAATTAAGGTCTTTAAAAGGTCTTTAAAAGTCTTAAATTTGAATTTCTAAAGTGTGTAGGAACCCTGTACGAAAAACTAAAGTCTACAACTTTAGGGTTGTGTACAGGATGGATGTGGCGACTAATCATGGCCTGGGGCCTAGCGTTCTTCATCCATCCCTTTTCTTCCACTTATCTGGGGTCAGGTCAAACTGGCAGCAGGCTAAGCAGGTCAACCCAGACATCTCTCTCCCCAGCAACATTTTCCTGCTCTTCCTGGGGGATTCCGAGGCATTCCCAGGCCAGCGAGTTCTGGGTCTACCCCAGGGTCTCCTTCGAGTTGGATGTGCTCAGAAAACCTCCACAGGGAGGCAACCAGGAGGCTCTCTGATTGGAGACCCGTACCACCTCAACTGGCTCGCTTTGACGTGAAGGAGCAGCAACTATTTCGAGATCCTTCCGTATGTCCAAGCTCTTCCCCCTTTGTCTAAGGAGGAATCTCATTTCGATCGAAGTCATTACCCAGAGTTCATGACCATAGGTGAGGGTCAGGAGGTAGATCGACCAGTAAACTGAGAGTTTTGCCTTCCAGCTCAGCTCACTCTTCACCACAACAGTGCGGTATGTCTGCAATACCACAGATGCTGCACCAATCCACCTGTCGATCTCGCAGTTCCTCCTACCCTCACTCGTGAATGAGACCCCGAGGTACCTGAACGCCTTCACTTGGGGCAAAGACTGTCAGCTTTGAATTAATAAATGAGAGAAACCTAAAATTGAGCCTATGAATTCAGGACTTTATGCTCCGTTTTCACTGATGAACCAAACCTGTACTGAACTGTGACCATAAAAACCGAGGTATGAACCGAACCGTGACCTCTGTGAACCAGTACACCACTAAATACTGTTGAGGTAAACTGAGGAATGAGGTGCTGATAAACACGTGGATGTAGAAATCAACGGTAAGATGGCAAACCCAGTGAGGAACTAATGGAGAAATACCTGAGGGAGAAAAGAAGACAAAGAGCAGACAGAGTCAGTTAAAAACCTCTGAGACAAAGCCCAAGGCTGCACAAAGTCCAGGGAAATTATGCACTTCTTCATTATTTTCTGTCGTGGCCATTATCTCTCAAGCTGTCTCTTTATAATTTGAGTTATTCTAATTTGTCTGATTTCACAGATACAACTACAGGGGCAGCAGGATGAGCTTTATTACGCCACAGTGTGCTTCATCAAAAAACCAGCCAACCCTCTCTACTCCAACTCTCAGATAGCTTCACCCAAAAGTTACACCAGAGAAGAAGAAGAGAAGGTTGTGTACTCTACTGTGAAATGTCCCAGCACCAGTGCAGCCCAGAGGTACAACACTTTGCAGAAGACACTGTCTTTATTTACAAAAAATTACTTTTTAACTTTGTTGTTGTTCATGTTGAGATTCTTCTGTAAAATCTGGATATGTTTCTTTCTCACTGCTGACAGACAACAAGCTGCCGTGGATCCAGGTGAATTGTACAGTGCAGTCAACAAATATGCCAGAAATCACGGACAAAGAGACTTCTAGTGTTCTTTCATTCACAGAAGTCCTCATTGGAAACCATTCTTAAACCAAGTAGGATTCTTCCAATTCCGATACCAGTATTTGAAATACATCTGTTACTGCTCAAAACACAGGTATTGGTATCGGCGAGAACATGAGTTTATACACCGATCCGATACGGTTTGGGTTAGCTTTAAATTTTGCTTTGTTTAGCCAAGCTAAATGTTAGCGCTATAAGCTGGTAATCAATTCTTCTTTGCAGCTGGAAAACCTGCATGCATGAGCTACTGTTTGCAGAGCAGGGAAGAAGAACTAAAAGACACGCTACAGCAGCAAAGAATGGTGTCTGTGTGACAGTTTCTCTCTGAATGTAATCGTTAGAATGCCTTCTAGACCATAAGTGACGCAGTTTATCAAAAGTTAAATAACTGTTGAACCGTAAATCGCTGCCTCTCACTTGTTTTTCCACTTGAAGCTAGCTTTTGTGCCTTCCCATTGACACTATTGATGCCTTTAAATCCCTTGCAGCAGCCTTTTCAGAGAGCCTGGAACTCGAGTGACTTTTGGGGACTTTACTGATTAAATCCATACCAGTCAACCCAATATTGAATGTCTTTTATCCATTTTAACCCAATTACGATCAATTATCACGGCTATCTTGAATGCAAACCGCCATATTGTTAACCCTTAATGAGGGTCTGTCAGCCAATGGCAGGCTGTTCCATAATCATGTGATGCTGCCTGGATAGAGCATGATGGAGAGAGAGGAAGTGCCTGTGATTCAGCGGCCTAACCTTGCAAAGCAGATGGATACGCCAGTTTCCGTGTTTCTCACTAGTGAATCCATCTTGCAAAGCTCCCGCCTGAACTGTTTGGGCCCGGTTAGAAAGCGACAGGACCAATCAGCAACGAGGGGCAGTACTTTCTGGCGAGGCGGAGTTGTGACATAAGCTAACAGCAATAAGGGGCTTATGCAGTTATGGCAGAAGAGATTAGCGTGGACGCTGCTAAAGCGGAAGTTTTATCAGAACTTGACAACATTTCTTTGTTAAAAGAAGAACAAAGAACAGCAGTGAGTTGTTTTCTTTTCAAAAACGACAAAAGTCGTGTACTGACATGTCCACAGTTGCCATGGTTCGCGTTATGCAGTTCTCTATGGAGTTTACTCCTCAGTAACGGCTACGTCTCGTGTTTTGTTGCTCTAATTGGCCCGTAAAGATGTGTGTAAAGATGTCATCCAATCACGCTCCAAATTTTTTTTAAAGGCTCTGCCCTTTCCCAAATGCTGTATATCAAAGGTTTTCCCTGGCATGTCAGGTTAGCAGCCCCCCATACTATTGTTATTTTAATATTTAGCAGTAAAACTCAATAATCAGCAGGAAAACACCTTTAGGCTCATAGAGATGATGTACATTATGATTCTATTTGTTGAGCCCTGTCCTGAGTCAAATATAGGTCTAGAATAGTTATCTAGTCTGCACAGTCCAGAAAGTTCTCACTGGTATCGGATCAGTACTCGGTGTCAGGATCATATCAGGAAGGAAAAAATGGTATCGGAACATCCCTAAAACAAGACCAGAACACACATTTTAGCTCTATTGCACCCTGATCTGACAGCTGTAGGGCGTAGGACCTGTCAGCCTCATCTTCCTGTGATTATTAGCATTATTTAATTAAATATACATACATACAGTATATAGAGACACATGTAAAGTTACCTTAAACATAAACCAGCTTGTTTAACATCCCCCCCCCTTTTTAAAACTGATGTTTCCAAACTCCCCCTTACGTCAGATTCTTAAATCTTCACCGCTCACTTATCTTAGAAACGTCTCCTGTTTTCCCCCAAACCCACCATGGTGCACACACACACACCAAACACACAAAGACATAGTGCTTTAACGCCTTTAAGTTCAAACATTATAATAGGCTGTTAGTCTCTGCTTGTCTTTGTTGTCCTGCTTGTTCCATATACTACTGTTGTTTCCTCACAATGGACTATCTATATTGTTCACCTGTCTAGTTTTGCATCACTTAATTAAAATAACGTTCTCTAGTTGTTTCTCTATTTTTTGCTCTCTTGTCTAGAAATTCTTCCTTAAATCAGTGGCAACTATTCCTTCCAGTAGGCACATACCTAGTATCTCACACAGTAATGGATAAGAGTTCAACAAGTAGCATTTTATTAATGTTTATTCAAAGTGCTTTTCTTGTAGATTATCATTTTAATTCAATAACAAACCAATATGTCTGTGCCATTCTTGTGAAAATGATACGTCAAGAATTAAACTTTGCACTAATACACATTTGGCATACTTAGATGTTAATTCATGCAAAGGTTATTACAGTTAACTAAAACTAACTAAATAACTAAAATTAAAATTCAAAAATCCTTTCAGTTAACTAAAATTAAATAAAAACTAAGCTTTACCAAAACTGAAAACTAAATAAAACTGTATAGTGTGCTTACAAAACAAACCAAAATGAAATAAAAATAGAGACAAAATATTGTTTGTTTTAGTCTTTGACACAACCACACTGACTGGCACCTACATCCAAGTCTGGTGAGTGTAAAATTGCCTGAATTGATTGGTTAAGACTTCACACAATGGTAATTTTATGTCTTGAGTTTTATTTTAACATCATGTTTCAATAAATGAAATAATAAGTGAAGAGTAGCCTGTTTGAATTGGTTTTTACAAATGTATGGTGTTCTCTCAGCCCTGACATCTATCTGAAAAAAACTACCACTAAAACTAATAAAAACTAAACCAAACAAAGCATTTTTGCAAAATAAAAACTAAACTAAACTAACAAACCAGCAGTCAAAACTTAATAAAACTAAACTGATATTGAACACAGGAAGTGAAAATGAAATAAAAATAGAAACTAATGAAAAATCCAAAACTATTATAACCTTAATTCATGCTGACAATCATGTAGCAGCTGAGCCTAAAACATCCTCCTCTATTTGGATGCTGTTTCATCCTCAGTAGGCTCCTTATTCACAGCCAAATACATTACACTTGTGCACAGTGACAGCTACTATCATGACTGATCAGCATTGTAGAAAACATTAAACCCACTTTAATTATTAGGCTTATCGTTTACAAAAGATCATCTTTAACACAAGTTTTCAGATCTTTAACCTGATCATCTACATCTGTAGTGGAGTGTTTGTATAACAGCATGAAAGTTACAATGCACTTATTAAAATAGCACCTATGACTGAAATCATGATGAAAACACTGACACAATGTTTCTGATGAACTCTCACTGCTGTTTTGAACTAATCAGAAGAATCAGGATCTGAGGTTACTGACGCCTGGCTCTGCTCTCACCATTGGGGGATGGTTGTGGAGAGAGAGAGAGAGAGAGAGAAGTGATGTGATGCAGGGCTGAGGGTGCAGAAGTCAGAAAGGTGCAGGAGTTGACAATCTGTAATGCTCTGTGCTCACATCAGTGTGGCGCCTTAATCTGGAGACACAACTTTCACAGACTTTACAGATTTCGGAGTTCCCACTAACAGACTGGTGTCAGACTGGGGATCACACACTTTACAATGGTGCCTGATGAGGGATCACAGACTACAGGATTTGTCAAACCAACTAAAGGCAAGTGAACGCATCAAACTCTCATGAGGGTGACAGTTTACAGGGTAAGCAAACATTCCAGCTAATGGCAGAAATGCATCAATTTAATGTCTGCTAAGCACCACTAAAACTTTAAGAAGGAGAAAAAGAAGTAAACAAACAAACATGGATGTCAGCTGCTGCTGTTGTCTGTGCAGCTGTCTGCAGAAAAAAGAGGTTTGGGTCAAGTCATCTTCTGACGCTATTTCCTCTGTCCCGCCCTCTCTTTTTCATTGGCTGTTGGAAATACGTGTGTAAATTTGGGTTGGTAATCAGTTCACACCACTTCACAAAAAACTCCAACATGTTTGATTGGCTGCGACTGTGGTTGGGTTAGGTCGGATCTGTTTTTAATTCATGTGCAAACTTTGTCATGTCCACTGTTCCCTACTGATGCAGACTGATGCAGGATTTGCCTAACTGGGAATCATGGGTAAAATCTGGAAAAAAAAAATCTCTTTGTGTGTCCTCAGCTTTAGGCGACTGCCTATTTCACTTATGCCCAGAGAAGACTCTGGGCACATGGATCATTTATATTTTATCTAGAGGTTCATGTCCATTAATGGGAATGTTTCCTCACCACGAAACCCTGCTGAGCTAATGATGATTGGATCTTATAATAATATAAGATCCAATCATCATCGTTTAGTGGTGATGATGATGGTGATGATGGGATCTTATGTATCTAAGAGAGTACGATCTAGACCCGCCCCCTTTGTCTCTTTAGATAACTTTAACTTCATTTTTGAATTGGTGTTATTCAAATAAAGGTTGGTTATGTTCTGCCCCAAGACAGGGGGTTATCAACTTGATTCTATCTTAAAGTGTAAGAGTTTCCTCCCCAGCAGAGCCTTCTCTGTGGCTTCTTTAAGGCAGTGGTTCTCAAGTGGTGGGTCAGGACCCAAAAGTGGGTTGCAGAGCTCTTTCCAGGGGGTCGTGAATGTGTGCCTGGAAAAAAAAAATAGTGGCAACAAGTCTGATGTATGGAAGCTGTGAGTGGACACACACCCATACTTCTTTATTAAGTTATCTCACCTGTGATAACGCGTGCATTTCTGTTGTTTTCTCATCCAAAGATAACAAGGTAATTCCTCAAGAAATTACCAACATTTCCATGCTTGCTTTCTCAGGTAAAGGGAAAAGATCAAATGTATGTCCCTCCGTAACTCTGTGCTTTTAAAACATGTCTGTTTTGTCCAAGGTCTAAACTGAAACATTTTCCAGTCAACAAATTTCAGAGGTTGAACATGTGACAAAATTTGGGCCTCGGTTTCTCATAAGGAGGAGGTGTTGGGTCCTGATGCCTGAACAGTTGAGAACCACTGCTTTAAGCAGTTTGACTTGTCAGATATGTTAATGACCTAAAGAGGAAGGACTCTAAACAGCCACCATCAGTCTTCTGAGTGCAGAGGAAAGAGGTAGTTGGAGACGTCCGTCACTGTGAGTAGAACCACTGATCAGTCTCTTTAATAATGATGAACGTATGAGTTATTGCATTTCTGTTTGTTTCTACAGACGCACAGAGAAAAGAGAGGAGAGATCATGAGTTTAACTGCAGCAGTGAGAGGAGTGGTCGTCTTCATTCTTTCAGTCTCAGGTAATTCATTGTGTAATAATTACGATTACAGTTGTGCTTGCAGTAACTGCAAATATTGCTGACTTTATTCCAGTGCATTCTCTGTAATCCTTCAGGAAATTTGGACTTATTGAATCATCAGGTTCAAACAGCAGTGCATTCACTGGAGATGTAATTTTTTATTTCTTTTTGAGGAAACTTGAGTCACAGTGACACATGATAACATTATGTCAGCTTTTTTTTTTTTTTAATCTTAACTTATCTGCACTGAGCCGTGCGGGTTCCTTCCTCTCACTAGTGTGATGTTTCCATGCCGTGTTTGTGGCTTTTTAAAGCCTTATCTGATCTTATGCAGCCTTTCAGTTCACTTTTTTCACACCACTATGCTCTGACTTTATTTTTAGTTCACCACAGCAGCGAGCAGAGTGAACTACCCAGGAAAGTCAACACTGTAATAATCAGTGATTCCCATTATAACCCTGTTGTATTAAAGATAACAGCTCTCATTCACATGAATGTTTCCTCTGCACATTCAGACTGGATCATCTCCTGCCTCTGTGCACCGTTTCACACTGTGGACTTTAGAAAGCCTGTGTCCATCCTCTGCTTTTTATTCATACTGACTCCCAGCAAAGTAGAATATGTGGATTACTTTATGACTTTGAACTTAATTATTAGAGAAAATTGAATTGTTGATTGAAACTGGGGATTTATTACCATACTTGGGTTATTCCTAAGACTGTCAAACCTAAATTTTAATACTTTTCAAATCTTGATTTAATTGTTAATCCTGATTAGTCAGTCTTTCATTGCATTGCATTGCAAACTGAGTGTCTCCCCTTTAAACTAAGAACATAATGCAAATGTTAAACTTTAGGATTGATGTCAAAGGGCAAGTCAAAGGGGTGATCATGAGCGACCATATCCAACCATTGTAAATGGCATCGCCCCTTCATACCTATCAAATTTGGTAAACCCACATGTCTCTGCTCGTGCCTTGCGTTCTCAGGGTACTAGGCTTCTTAGCATTCCAAAGGTCCATAAAAAGACGGTTGGGGAACGGGCTTTTTCTTTCCATGCACCGACATTATGGAACAGTCTACCTGTTGAAATCAGGCAGGCATCTTCCATCGATGTATTTAAAGAAAAGCTGAAGACCCACTTGTTTACTGTTACATATGAGTCTTAAATTGTTTTACTGATGTCCGTTTGTATTGTTTCAGTGTGTTTGTATATGTGGATTCTCTGATGTTTTTATTGTCAAGTTGATTTTATCTCTATGTACAGCACTTTGACTGAAAGCGCTTTATAAATAAATGTATTATTATTATTATTATTAATAACCTTGAGATCCCATTGGCCACCCCAAAAATCTAACTCATGATTGGCTCTGTGCTTTCTCAAAACAAAACATCAATTAATCAATTTTTTGGCTGTTTTGCAGGTTTCTTGCATCTTTTTGCATCACATATTTGATGTCTAAGTTCTGAAAATGTGAATTTTTACACAATCTACTGTGAAAAAAACAAAAACAAAAAAAACGTGCAGTACATGTACATGAGATGTGTAACTTTTAAAAAGGTTTGAAAGAAATCTATGAAATTATTTCAAGTTTAATATTTAATTATAATTATAACCCCAATTCCACAAATGTTGGGGCGCTGTGTTAAATATCATTATAAACAAATGCGTTTTATTGCAAATCTCATAAATATTTGAGTCCAATAGAACATAAAGAACACATCAGATGTTGAAAAGACTTTTTACCATTTTGCCATTTCATGAAAAATATTAGCTCACTTTAAATTTGATGACAGCAACACATTTCACAACAATATTTAAATATAAAAAATATATATATACATAAATAAATATTAAGTTTAGGTTTGTTGTAAGATAGGCCACTGTGTTATGAACAACCAGGCCAAATTTTAGTAATGAAAACTATGTCTAAAGTTTATAAAATTAAACTTCAAACTCATGAAAAAATTTTCGGTAAAATCTACTCCAGGATGGTGTGGGCGTATCGGTTGAAAGAGTTAAAGCCACGCCCACTTAGGAGAAACAAGATCCTTTCCAATTTAAAAAAATGCTTCTGATCAGAGTGCAGCTGCCTTGCAGGGAAGAGGGACAGAGGTTGGAGATTAAATTTACTGTTTTCTGGCACAAATCTCTGTTAATGACCCATAGACCACTGTGGCTGATAGACGTTCTGACATCAGCTAACAACAGACCGCACTGGGCGGGGTTATTCCCTACAGGGGCCGGTGATGTCATGGGCTCCAAATTCACCCAGCTCGAATTTAACCCAGCCAGGAAAGAAGTTGTTTAATTTAAAAATCAGTTACACGTTGATCTCAGAGTTTTCACATGTTTACAGCAACCTTATTCCAAATATCTAGTGTGTTAAAACACAAATTCTGGATTTAACTTTACAGGGACTTTAGGAATGTTCAGGACTGCATGTACACAATAACTCATTGAAGTCCAATGATCCTCAAGGGATTGACTGAATGAGAAATGCCTTCTTATACTGTAATAGTCAGTTGTGAATATGACTTACTGTGCTGAAATTCTGGAAAGTGCATTTAAAAAAAAATCCAATAATTAAACTGCAGAAAAGAGCTGTTAGGATAATAAATAAAGTTGGATACCGTGAATCCACCAAACATTTTTTCATAGGATCATCCACATTAAGATTTCTGGATATTGTATATTTAAAAGCACTAGAAATTATGTTTTTTGAGGTGAATAAGAACATTCCAGTTTGAATTCAAAAATCATTTCAACTAATCGAGGGAGTTTTTAATTTTGGGGGAGTGCTAATGTTTGAAACTGCAAAGTGAGAAATATTAAATCCAGATGTGTGTCAGATTTAGGAGTGCAGGTATGGAAGAGAGTAAGCGATGAACTGAAATTGTATACTTCTCTGTTGGACTAAAATGTAAAATAATCATAGGTTACAATGTAAATTGTAAATACATTCATAAAAAATATTATTAATCTAAACTATCGTGTTTAGATTTCCATTGTATTGCTGGATTTCTGGGTTATTCACTGGATGGTACAGGATTGGCTAAAATAAGTCTGTTCTGATGGACACGTTTTTATGTGAAATGATTTATTTCAATGCATCCAGATAATGTGACAGCACTTACACTTTCAGGAGTTCACATAAACTTGCCAATTTGTCTGCAAAACACCTTTTGATAATTTTACTTTTTAATTTCTAAAAACTGAATTGTAATTTGAGTTGAGAACTTTCTATTTGTTTTGATAAAACCTGCTTTTATTTTGAAATAAATAAAGGAACTTCAGGTCATTTAAGCTTTAACTCAGAATCAAAGATTTAGTGAGTGGAAGAACAGTGAAATGTTGGATATGACAAGGTTCAGGTGACTTTAGACTTGTCCACTGAGCTGTCTGAGTTTTTAAAGTGGAGAAGTGATGGACTTATTTTACATCACTGTGAGAGCAGGGAGATGCTGTGATGAGTAGTGTCCAGCTGCTTCCCTGTAACTCAACTACTGTTGGCTTAAAAGACAAAAATAGGACATTAAAACCATATTGGAGAATTTAATGTAAAAATTTTGGACCCTATATGTCAACACTGACATCCCTAAGTTTAACACTTTCTTCTCTGCAGTTACGATCGTTGATCATTTTCTTGTTTTTTGTTGCAGTGGTGCAGATGGACTATGGCTGGAGCGTGAGATACTCTTTTTTGGAGATCTGTGCCCCAACAGGATCTACTGTGGATATGAGCTGCACCTTCAGCTACCCAGCAAGAATAAAAAATCATGTGAACAGACTTGAGAACACGTTCTGGTTTACTAGTAAAATAGACAATGAATATAGCGATGTTGAAAAGAACTCTAGTTTTTCAGGTCGTGTGAAAAATACCTGTGTGGAGAACGAATGCTTTCTGAAAATCACAAACCTGAGGAAGAACGACACAGATGAGTACAAGTTCAGATTTGTGACAAACAAAGACAGATATTTTGGTCAACCTGGAGTTGCTCTGCATGCCACAGGTAGAGTTATAATGGAACTATTAAGCAGTTTATATTGTATATTTATGTTATGTATGTCTTTAAATTTAAGGTAATAATAATTTCCTCACTTGTTCAGATCTCGAGGTGCAGGTGAGCAGACGAGACAAGGCTTTGCTCTTAGAGTGTCTCAGCAGTTGTCCAGATGACAATTCCTTCATCTGGTTCAAGAATGAACAGATTATTGAATATGAAACATCAAGGTATTATCATCCAGTCCAGGATTTTCTCACTGACAGATATTCCTGTGCTCTCCAAAGATATGAGGAGCTCCCATCTCCTTCAGTGTGTGAGTATATTTGGGCCTGCTGTAGACTGTGTGACTCTGTTGAGCCTGATCAGCTGCTCTCATCTGTGCTTGATATTTATTCATACAAGTGTCTACATTCATATATTGTGAGCTAGAGCTGTAGTCACCGTAGGAAAATTTTAATTGACCGGAAATATTCCTTAATTTGACCAATCAATTGGTTAAAAATGGACAAAACTGATTGTTTCCACTAGATCAACTTAATGAGTGGCATTTCCCTCATTGCCACGTAGGGGTGTGACGAGACACTTATCTCACAAGAGAGACGAGACAAGACGAGATTTTATACTTTTTTTTTTAATTTTGGAAAAAAAATACATGGGTGGATAATATGTCCTTTATACAACTGAAGTCATAATTACAACGCATTCAGGTCTATTCAAAAATGTTTGAACTAAGTAGTGAATAGGCTATCATTGCTTCCAAAGAGTATGTTTTGTCTAACTCTGACTCAAAATGTACATTTTAATGCTCTTCAAATCAAACTTTTAATTTTAACAGTCTACAAAATCTTTAATTTACTACACTATGCACTCATCGCTACAATTACAGTAACTATTTTTAATATTATACTTGATTATATATAATAAAAGCATTTAGATTATTTTAAAAGTACTTTAAGCACTTTTTACAACAGACTGTAGTATAAAGAGCTGCATCAGTAAAATCAAACTATTTTTCATCCTCTTTAAGGACATCCATGTTTAAAACACTCAAAGTAAATCTTTAAATCAATAACATGTTTGCTGTAATTTAAAGAAATAGATTATTTTATCATTTTGTGGTCTTTTTTACTCATATGAGCTCTAACAATGTTGGACACGACGCACAGATGAGCGTGTGTGTTGATGTGTGTGCGTTGGTGAGTGAGCGTGTGTCTCTGTCTGCTGTCAGACAACAAACAGGGCGCGTTTAACTGGAGCTAAAACTTCGCTTTTTGGAGCTAACAGTGGACTCTATGGCGTTTTCCGCTGCAGTATGCAGACCCTATGCGACACATGTTAAGCTTCTGACTGATGATAGCACAGCCAACAGCTGATGGATGTGTGACTGACAGACGGTGAGACGAGAAGGAGACATGACTCAAAGTTACAAGGTGACAAATAGCAGCACTACGAGCGAGTCTGCACGCATAAACGAACTAAGTAAATGCTGTATTCTCCTCATGGAGACTGCACAAGCTTTCACCAGCAGCATTTCATCAGTTTACACCGTTATGATGATGATGCATAGGTGGATCATGTGCGGCCCAAGTAAGGCACACGACGGGGGGGTGGGGGTCGGAGCGGTCACCTTAATGGATACCGGATCAGCTCCGTTTCTTTATTTGCTCTCTCACCAACAGTTTTAAAGTGTCCAGGGCATCTTTGTGGTCGTTTATAACTTCCCGTTTGGTATTGTTTTCTGTAAGGAGAGCTGCTGCTCCAAGTGTCTGTGCAATATTGATCTCACGAGATCGATTTTTCCGCGACAAGAAATCTCGTGGCGTTTCGATCTCGCGCGATCTCATGGCACAAGATCTTGTCACACCCCTACTTAGTAGTATAAATGAACTTGAAAAAGCGAAAAACTGAACTGAACGGTTTCTTCCAAATTTGACCAACATCCATCAATCCATCCATCGTCTTGAAGTCAACCCAGACATCCCTCTTCCCAGCACCAGTCCCTCCTGAGGGATTCTGAGGGATGCTACCAGGCTAGATGGGATATAATATCCCCTGAACTGGGGGTCTCCTACCAGTTGGACAGCCTGGAAGACCTCCACAGGGAGGCCACCAGGAGGCATCCTGATCAGATGCCCTAGCCACCTCAACTGGCTCCGTCTCTGACCGTTTAGGGTCACATCCAAAGGATGGACCAAAAGGACTGTTCTGTAAGCCGGTCATATGAAAGGATGTGACTGGCTTACAAAACAGTTGTTCAAGCCGGTTGCCATTAGCTTGGATGTAGCTGTAAAAAAGCAGCAGTTTAACCAGACTGCAACCACATTTCCTTATTAAAATGAAAGCAACGAGCCACACTGAAAGCTGAGGAGATGTTCCTACATGTCTCCAGATAGGCTGATCAGCTCCACTGTTCCCTATGGCAGTGCTAGCCTGTAGTACTAAGGTTTCACTAGAGCTGTGCATGTCTGCTTCTCATTTTGTCTTGTAGCTCTGATTGGCTGTCATGAATGCAACAGACAGAATCTTCATCCAATGACTGTCATCATCTTTTTTGCCTTTTAATTTGTCCCTTCCCTAACACTTTAGATGGAAGGTTTCCCAAATAAATGGGAAATACATCCTATGCAATCAATCAATGAATTAATCAATCAATTGTGATTTGTACAGCACTTTTCATACAGAACGATGTAGAACAAAGTGCTCTGCACACACACACAAAAAAATAATTAAAAAAACACATGTTCTGACCCACCCCACCCTGTAGTCTATACATAATGTTGGCAAATATGTTATTTATTTTATAAGGAACTGAAACAGTCTATCAGGGTTTTAGTGGAACATACTTGGTTAAACAGAAACATAATATATATAAGAGGGCCTATCTAAATATGTGTTTAATCCACTAAATGTGTAATTTTTTAAAAACCTAGAATGAGCCTTTTGTTCATTCATAAGGACGGTCCCCTCCACAAACTCTGCCATCTTGGGATTTTAGCATCTTGCTTGTTTCTACAGAGGGGACCAAATAAGAGAGCATTTTTTTTTTCATTCCACAAGCTCCCAGAGTTTTCATCAGAAATGAGCACAACAATGTAGAATCTGACCAGAATTTTACCCTTGAATGCACAGTATATAAAGTTTCACCACCAGGGGGCTCTCAATCAGAGCAATTACACGATATGACCAGAGAGAAAGAAAGTTTTTGTTTTTATTCCTGCAGTGAATTCAGAAAGAATTCAGACCCAATCAGATTAGAAATCTTTGCAATTTTTTTTCAAAATAAAAATCTGAAATATCACACTGACAGTATCCAGACCCTTTCCTCAGCGCTTATTTGAAGCACATCTGGCATCAGTTACAGCCTTGAGTCTTTTTGAGAGTGAAGCCTCTCTTACTAAGGCCCTTCTCCACCAATTCCAGTTTGGACAGTCCACCAGCTCTTTCAAAAGTCCTGGTTGTGCCAAATTTCTTCCGTATAAGAATTCTGCAGGACACTGTGCTCTTTGGAGCCTTCAGTGCGGCAGATTTATTTTCCCAGATCTGTGCGTGTCAACAATCCTTTCTCTGAACTCTTCAGGCAGTTCCTCTTAACTCATGGCTGATATGCATTGCCTTTTATAGAGAGGTGTGCGCCTTTCCAAATTAAGTCCAATCAATTTAATTTACCACAGGTGAACTCCAATCAAGGTGTAGAAATATCTCAGCAAAGAACCAGAGAAATAGGAGGAACCTGGGTTAAAGACTTGCTGCAAAGGGTCTGAATACTTATGTCAATGCGATATTTCAAAATATTTTTATTTTAAATAATTTGCAAAAAATTCTAAAGTTCTGTTTTCACATTGTCATTATGGAGTACAGTGTGTAGATTAATGTAAAAAAAAATCACTGTGGCATTGACTGGACTACATTTTCAAATGAATCATAGAAACATGTACAGGCAGGTCTTTGGAACAGACAGTAATAATATTCAATAATTATCTCCTATTCAACCTCTTCTTCACTAATGAGGCTATGAATACAAGCACACTCTTAGATTGTTACTAATGTAATGGAGAACTTGCTTAATAAAACAACCGTGCAGTCTATGAGGGAGGAAAGCTTTAATGGGTAATACTGAAAATTCAAATCTTGCACTGTGAAGACTCAATTTGAAATCGAATGGTGACTGTTTTTCTGTCCTCCAAGATGCTCCAAATCGTCCCTTGGTGTCAGGGATTTCTTCAGCTGAGATAAAGAATGGCAGTTCAGTGACTCTAAGCTGTAGAAGTGATGCTAAGCCAGCAGCTAATTACATCTGGTATAAAATAAACGAACAACTTCAAGTCTACAAGAGAGGACCAAGGCTTTTCTGGGACTCCATCCAGTCCTCTCACTCTGGAAATTATCGCTGTGAAGCTGTCAGTGTGTTAGGGAAGAACATGTCGAAAACAGTCACCATTAATGTGCAATGTAACGTATTCATCAGCCTTTTTAAAGTTCTTTATCTGGTTAAATGTTACTTCCTTTTTTCCTTGTTCACTTCATATTTACAGTCTGCATCTATGATTTTGTCTCCCCAAGATGCTCCAAAGCTTCCCTCTGTATCAGTGAGTCCCTCTGCTGAGATTAAGGAGGGCAGTTCAGTGACTCTGACCTGTAGCAGTGATGCTAACCCAGCAGCTAAGTACACCTGGTACAAGGAGAATGAAGACTCACCAAAAGCTTCAGGACAGATCTTCACCATCACTGATGTCAGAGATGAACACAGTGGGAATTATTACTGTGAGGCCAAGAACAAAATGGGGCGTCGTAAGTCCAGCTTACATCTGATTGTTGTTGTGACAGGTAAGATGTCTACACACACCTGCAGTCACTTAAACCCATACACATCCAGAACACTAAAATAACGATTACTATGCAGAAACATCAGACTTTATCCAAACCAAGAACTGTAGTCAACAATGGATGAGAGAAGAATCAAGGTCCCAAGGCTTGTGTGGTAGATTCACATATAGCTTGACCACAAATAGCTACCTACATGTTACCTCCTCTCTCTGGGCCAGCTCCAGATACACTGTTTTCAGAGTGAACAGTGGACATCATCAGAGATGATGACCAGTCAACCCCTCTAAAATGGAGCCAGAGCAGATGCATGTCAGAAGCTCTAAAGTAGCAACTACACGTATATATCTTTGTGACTAGGAATGGGATATTTTGAGTGATTAATAGGTTTTAAAGTCTGACACATCTTAAGTCACTGTTTCTTTCTGATCATTCATTTTCAGAGGGAGGGAATCTACCGATTGTTGCTGGATTAGTCACTGTTGTCCTCCTGGTTATTGTGGCCCTTTTCATCTTCTTGTGGATCAGGTAAGCAAACTTGTCTTACTTTTTCTTCAGCATTGTTGAGGCTTAAAATGTTTCAAATTTTTTCTTTTAAAAATTCTCCTAACCAGAAAAAAGAGGGCTTCCAAGGAACCTTCTCAGGCTGCAGAGAGACGACACGACAGGCATCAGGTGAGAACGGTGAAGAAAATTATTCATAAACAAAAAACTTCCTCCTTGTCGTTTCAGATAGAATTTGCTTGGTCTGTTTATCCTCTGTGTTTTACTTCATGTTAGAATTTAAAATGTTTAAAAGAATATCAAAAAAGTCTCACTACTTGTACATATATGCAGAACAAAGCTGCATCTTGGATCTTTCCTATAAAGCACAGTCAATTGAATGCTGGGCCTCACACAGGGTACCAGTATATGCAAGAGGAACATGTTTAATGTTAAATTGGCTCATATAAACTAAACAGTATCCCTCTATACTGTTTCTTTCAGCTTTCCTTTATTTATTGTTGTCTTGATGACACTGTTTTCTTATCAGATTGTTGCTCTAATTGCCGTTACTGTTTTGTTCTATCCTGGTTGCAGTCCTTTGCACAGAGGCCTCATTCAGAAAGAGAACCTGCTCATGAAAAACAAAGGTCAAAGGTCATTCATCTCCCTGATCAGGGAGAGCCAGAGGAGCAGGATGAGCTTCAGTATGCCAGTGTACAGTTCTCTCAAAACCAGGCAGATCTATACTCCAACATCAGACCAGCTCGGCCAATCAGACACACGGAAAGACAGGACGTCTCTGAATATGCTGCTGTCAGGTTTACTGGGAATGCCACAAGGTGAGCAGCTCAGAAAACAAGAATGTTCTTCTCACTTTTTAGAATTATCAACTGCTCGACCAATATCAAATTGTTGTTTTAATATTATTAAATATGTAGCATCTTTAGTATTCATTAATTTAACCTTAAAATACTTTTTTTCTCCTCAGAACCAGGAGACAAGACGAGGCTACTGAACTGTATAGCACAGTCAACAAACACTGATAACAGCAGGCTCTTTATCCACTTTCTAAATAGTTAAAAAAATAGTTAAAATAGTAAAATAGTTAAAAAATAGTATTCATTGTTGTTTTTTTCAAGAATACACCACTCTGACAATTAACATTATTGGTACAAGACAACCATCTTTATTTTACCAACAGTATATTTTTTTAAATCTCAGAATTTGCCCTTTTTGTATAACCTGTGCTGGATTTGTACAAAAGGTTCATTTTTATCCAGGATTACCTTGAGTTAGTCTTTACTGTAATTTATGTGTCACTCCAACTTGAGAATAACTGGGATTGGGAAAAAAAACACATTATTCAAGTATTCCCGAAGTCAGTACACTGGGTAATCTTTGTATCTGCACTTAAAAACGGGTCAAATTATTTAATGAAGACAGTAAACAAAGACAGGTAAGATAGTCAGCACCACTTAATGGTTTGGAAATGTTTTTTTTCTAGCTTTTTAATTATTTAGTGGCTAAACTTTAGTTGACTGTATTTAACATTTATTTGATAAAGTTTTAAATGTTCCTCTCTTCTCTCTGGTCAGTCCTAAAGTTTTCTGCTGCACTGTTAGGAGTTAATCCAAATCTGTTTTAAAGTTGGTCTCCTGAGAGAAACCTGACCTTGATGTAAAAACTTGTAAATATAATTTTTATAAAATGCTTTTTTTTTACTATCTTATGAATGCATTTTTCATTTCTTTGAATATTCTTAGTCTGAGTTTATCTTTTATCAACTCTTCTTCCTGCTGTTAACCTTTGAGTGCATGAGTGCTTTTGATGAAAAAGACATTTTTCTTCATATGGGTGCTGTTTGTGGTCACAAGTACAGAATACATCCTAGACCAAATCTAATTCAAGGTACATGATAAGTTTGATGAGTTTTTCTACATTTTGTCAGTTTGAACCCTGAAGAAAGTATATTGATGTGACCCCTCTTTAATTTAATGATGAAGAAATTATGTTTAAAAGCCAGAAAGCTAGAAAGAACAGATAGAAATATAGAAAATGCATTTCTTAGTTGAGATTCCTCTCTTATTTGGGCAAAACCACTGAACCTCAGAGCTTGTGTCTACTGTGGCTGCATGGATTTTAGTTGCTTAATTTGATCAGGGTTTTCATAGATCTTGTTTTCTGTTTTAAAAGAACATCATATCCTTATTTTAGAATCCAGGATCAGCCTTTGCCCCAGTCTTAAGACAGACAGTTTGGCTCCCTGGAGGACACTGTGGCTACTCCTCACCTCGTTTTCTGACAGCTGTCAACTACCTGTGCAGGTGCAGGCTCTGCCAAAACAAACATGGAGGTGGCAATGACAGGGTCTGACTCAAAGCAACTAAGAAACTGAGTTTTCTCTTTTTGGTCATGAATGATTGGAAGTTTATATGAGAGGAAGCATTAAAATGCTGATGCCTGCATTGACTCTGCACGTTCATTAGCCTGTCTTTTACAGTTCTCATATATGTAAATATTTCTCATAGTATCAAATAAATGCTGCCTCACATTCACTGTTTTCATTCACTGTTTCTGTTAAAGACTTTAGCTTTGATTCTAAAAGGTTAGAACTGCAAAGGATTGTGCAGTTCATTATTTTACAGTCAGTTTTCACACCTCTGGTTATAAGTTGTTAGTTTAATCTGACTCATGTATGCTGATAAATGTAAAGAGGAAGGAAGTCTGGTCTGTTCTGATGAACTTATCTTCAGTCTGCTACCTTCACACTAAAATGACAAAGACCACTTCCTTTAATTTTCCACTGATTCACTTCTTTTTTTTTTTTTTTAGAATATTTTATTTTCATTTTTCCAACTTAACAAGACATACGTGAAAATACTAACTAAACTAAAAAGATAACACAAAAAGAAAAAAACAAGGGGGAAGACAGACAATACTTAGTACTGATGACCAAAGGCTTGTTGATTCTAATTAGCTTTCTCCATGCTGTCCACTATAGAGGTTGGCAGGGACTCTATATAGGCCAAATAAGGCTGCCACAGCTCTATAAAAATATTGTAGTCATTTCTGAGTGTATATGTGATCTTTTCAAGTGGAATACAACTATTCATTTCTGAAATCCATCTTTCTATAGGGAGTTGGGAGTCAGACTTCCATGTAATGGCTATGCACTTCCTGGCAATGCACAAGACCAATGCAAGAAATTTCTTTTGGGTCACATTGATTCACTTCTTGTGTTTGTAACTGAACTTCTGATAACCAGGAGGAGAGATTAGTAACCCTGACTTTAACTTCAGCTAGAGGATTTTTTTGCATCACTATCTTTGAGTTTTCATGTTTAATCTTTGTCAGAGGAAACTGAACTGAGCTAAAAATCCTTCATTCTCTCACCTCTGTGTACCCATTAGAACTGTGAAGTCATGCAGTGATGCATTGTTGGAGTGGGCCTGACTAGGGATTAATGTAGTCAGATCAAACTGCTCAGATTTGCCTCATCATCAAACACGCATGTGCAAAGTCTCCAATACCAGGAAGTGAAAGAAGGGCAGAGAGTGTCCGACCACCACTGTCGTCCTGCTTGTGTTGTGGAAAATATTATCACCTTAGCTTTTATTGTCTGAGTCAAAAAACCAAGCTTTTAATAAGTCTTTGTCTCACAATGTTGAAAAATATCACCAAGAATAGAAAATAAAAAAATAAATTTTTCTGCAGACATTATTAATGTAATATTTCACACTTCATCATGTCAGTAATGAATTAAAAACATCTTTATAGTGTTGTTGAAATGTTCTGATGTGGATTTTAAGGGTTTGGTTGCATCAGACAAACACAAGTCTTGGTTGTAACCACACTGAGGCGTAGATTAAAACTGAAGAGGAAGGAAGTGAGGTCGATTTTAACAGCCTGTTTCTGACTTCTGCTACTGACCACAGAGGACCATGACACTGACGACAACATGTAGATTGACTAAAAGTATTCAATGTGACGGAGCTATATCTTGTGGTTTTAACTATTTTTCAACATTTTATGTTACTGCTACCACATGAAGATGAAAACAGCAGTGAAGAGTTCAACAACTACAAAGAGAGGATTTGTCTCCTTCCTTCTCTCTTTAACAGGTAATTTACTTTGATTTCTGCAAACCAGAACCCAAGAGGAAACTTGTTGTGAGTCATTTTCGTCAGTTGTGCCTCTGTGGTCTTTTGTCATAACAACACATTTTAGTTGCTTTATTGCTGTCAGAGCAAAGACAGAGAGGGTTAAAATATAATTAGTCCTTTTTGAGATCAAGTTTTGATTCTCTAAATGCAGGAGAGGTGGCAGATGATGTTAAGAGATGTTAAGAACAGGAATTATTCATCAGCTTCTCCTGAGGGTGCCCAAGACCAAGCGGAAGCTCAGAGGGGACCGTGCATTTGCTGTTGCGGCTGTTACGTAAAACAGGCCTCTTCTTTACCCATTTTTAAATCTCTTCTCAAGACCCATCTCTTCTCTCTGACCTTTAACACACAGTATTGTTGACTTTATTTATTTATTTGATATCTTATATGCATGCCTTTCCATTTTAATCATGTTTTATGTCTTTTAAATTGATTCTGTATTTTATATGTGCTGTTCTTTTATCTCATGTGAGCTGCTATGTATTTTTATGTATTTTTTTATTTATTCTCTGTACAGCACTTTGGTCAACTGTGGTTGTTTTAAAGAGCTTAACAAATAAAGTTGGATTGGATCTAAAAGTCTCATGCTTTGGGGGAAAACCTTTTTTTTTGTTTTGTCAAGAAAAGACAGAGGGTTATAAAAGAACTATTAAAGGGGAAGAGACAGTTAAGTTTTGTTATTACATTTTCATATCCTGTTCATGTAGAGAAGTAATAGAGGAAGAGAAAAACAAATACACTAGTTTCTATATTTCTATCAATTTTTAGAGCTGGCTGACATCACCTGGAAAATGACACATCAAACCTAATTTGTGTTTTTAATCCATTTTGAGGGCGATGTTATGCAGAAGAGGAAAATACTCAGATTTTGTACAGTTACAGTGCTGTGAAGGAAACACTAGCTTGGTTTCCATTACAGTTTTTCACAAAATAGAAGCAATATTTCTTGAATTTCGATTAAATACAATTGCGCTTTGAATACGTTTCTGTTAAAGGGAGTTTTGGGAATGAGTCTTGCAAAGTCTCGTAAAATCTCATCTCGTGTGAATCAGGGAAGCTTGACGCCCAAAACCTGTTGCATGTTGGTACGGTTTTGGTTACATCTACGGCGGCTGCCTTGATAATTTTGAACAAAAGACGAAGGCAAAGGATGATATTTCAGAGGTAAGGTCTGTTTGGATGGCAAAAGCCATGTTTAAGGGTGTAAGCATGATGTTAAGAAAAGTCCCTTCTCCTCTTCTGTCCACATGTACCGCGCCGTGATGTCTCAGAGTGACTGGTCATGTGACACCGTACGTCACGTCCCATGACTTGTAAATGTGGAAAAATTTCCATTAGACTTTTGCGACATATTTTTATATCGAAACGTCTGAAAAACCTCCTCATGAAAGCGTAAAAACTTTTTAGCGATATTTTAGAGGTTTTTCAAAATTCAGGTGTTTCCATTACAGTTTTTTATTGCACTATTTAGATTTTGCGCATTTCCAAGTGAAATGGAAACCCAGCTTCTGTGTAGTTAGAGAACCACCTCTGCTCTTTACTGCACACCAACTTACATGCATGTGTGAGGAGAGTAAGAGCTGGTGCATGGATGTCTCTCCTTCTAACATGGTGTTTCCTACCACAGTTTGCCTGTGCTCAACCTGTCAGAGGCCTCGGGGAGCAGTGGAGGGAGTTCAAGAGAAAATGCTGATTTTTCTTTTTCTCTAATCTCTTTTCACAAGATGATCAGTTGATAAACCCAGATATTGCATAGGCCTATGTATTAGAAAATACCCCCCCCCCCCCCCCCCCCAGTTTAAAGAAACGTGTGAGGACACATCATTACTTCACTCTCAGCCCTGCATCCATAGGCTATCCATGTTTTATGCATCCTGTGGCTGTTAGACAGCGTGGGCATTCCTGAGTTCTTTTCTCCCTGAGCTTTACATTTGCCTCTGCAAGTAAAATTGTAGTTCTGATTAAAAAAGTCTACTTTTCTCTGTGTTGCAGTGGTACAGGCTCAGAGTGACTGGAGAGTGACTTACTCTTCCTCTCAGATCTGTGCTGTGGAAGGATCAACAGTGGACATACCATGTTCTTACACATATCCATCCAGAAGGAATGAGCATGACACCGTAGTTTGGAGATCTTTCTGGTTTGTGAAAATGTATGGAAACGACCCTTTGGATCTGAGAAACCACCCAGATTACAGAGGTCGTGTAGAGTATCACTTTCATGATAACAGCTGCACCCTGAGGATCACCAACGTCAGACAGAGCGACTCAGCTGAATACAGATTCATGTTCATGACAAACCAACCAGAGGGAGGAGCTACTGGTTCACCTGGAGTCACTCTGTCAGTCACAGGTAACAATTTTCATCAAGTTTTTATTTTTTTCCACTAAATGTCTGCTCTTTGGAATGCTTCTGTTTTTTTGTTTTTTTTTGTTAATGAGACTATCAAAAAGTAAAATGTCTGAGTGTTACCCTAAATTTCCATATACAGCGTGCATGCCGCTCACCGAAGCGCCGCTCGTTTGCTACAACCGAAAGGCGAGCGACCTCGCCCACTGGAAGTGAGTCTAGAGCGCTGTGCCACGGCGCGCAAGCCCTGATCAGCAGGAAGAGATCAGAGAGAACTGTGAGTTCACGCAGGATTAGTATGTCAACAAAGGACTATTTTACCTTTTGGGGTTAATTTATCATCCTTTCTGGTCTAAGACCATGATATTATTGCTTCCGCCATTGGGTGAGTACATTAGGAAGTCAAAAGGTTAATGTTTGCTTAAAGGATCTGTGGTTTTATATGAAATTCTTTGGCTAAATATCCCCAAAAGTGAACTTTTCCTCATCAATGGCGCCATTGTAGCTCTGTGACCCACTGACCTCTCGGTGACACTTTGCTATCACAGCAGGATGAGACGTAATGTTGATAAAGTGATGACTTATGATCGGAAAGCGGTGCATTGTGTTTTATTTTGAAAGAACCGGGTGTTCTACACTTGTGACTTCCATGGTTGGTGCTTTCTGAACGACAGTGAATTTTCTGAGGTTTGGCCGTGGCAGGTGCTGAAATAGACCTGCAGCATATCTGAAACGAAGCGGGGCGAGGTGCCGCTCCAGGCACACGCCGCTGCCGGTCCAGAGCGCCGGCTATGGAAATGCTCTGATAGACTAGAGAGGGCGCGAAGTGCTCCGCAGTACGATTTGTTGGCGTTAGGTGGCGCGCATGCTGTATATGGAAATTCTGGGTTAGGATGCAGCAGTGCAAAAAGTAATAAAGGTTAAATGGGAAAAGGTCACTGGATACTGATTTATAAGGAATCCTCCAGGAGGAGCTGGAAAATGTCGCTGGGTTGAGGAATGTCTGAGTTGACCTGCTGACTCCACAACCGAGCCCCAGATAAACTAAAGATGTTTGAAATTAAAAATGGAAGGTAAAACTCATTTACTAGATTCTAATTTTCATTTGAAATAACAATATCCAATGACCAAAAGATATGCTGACAGGGTAAATATTTAAATATAGCAAAGGTGCAAAAACTTTAATACACTAAATTGCCAAAAGTATTCGCTCACCTGCCTTGACTCACATATGAACTTAAGTGACATCCCATCTTTAATCCATAGCGTTAATATGACGTCGGTCCACCCTTTACAGCTTCAACTCTTCTGGGAAGGCTTTCCACAAGGGTTAGGAGAGTATTTATGGGAATTTTTGACCATTCTTCTAGAAATGCATTTGTCAGGTCACACACTGATGTTGGACGAGAAGGCCTGGCTCTCAGTCTCCACTCTAATTCATCCCAAAGGTGTTCTAGTGGGTTTAGGTCAGGACTCTGTGCAGGCCAGTCAAGTTCATCTACACCAAACTCTCTCATCCATGTCTTTATGGACCTTACTTTGTGCACTGGTGCACAGTCATGTTGGAACAGGAAGGGGCCATCCCCAAACTGTTCCCACAAAGTTGGGAGCATGGAATTGTCCAAAATCTCTTGGTATGCCGAAGCATTCAGAGTTCCTTTCACTGGAACTAAGGGGCCAAACCCAGCTCCTGAAAAACAAGTCCACACCATAATCCCCCCTCCACCAAACTTTACATTTGACACAATGCAGTCAGACAAGTACCGTTCTCCTGGCAACCACCAAACCCAGACTCGTCCATCAGATTGCCAGATGGAGAAGTGCCATTCATCACTCCAGAGGACGCATCTCCACTGCTCTAGAGTCCAGTGGCGGCGTGCTTTACACCACTGCATCTGGCGCTTTGCATTGCACTTGGTGATGTATGGCTTGGATGCAGCTGCTCGGCCATGGAAACCCATTCCATTAAGCTCTCTACCGCTGTTCTCGAGCTAATCTGAAGGCCACATGAAGTTTGGAGGTCTGTAGTGATTGACTCTGCAGAAAGTTGGCCACCTCTGCGCACTATGCACCTCAGCATCCGCTGACCCCCGCTCCATCATTTTACATGGCCTACCACTTGGTGGCTGAGTTGCTGTCGTTCCCATTGGCTTCCACTTTGTTATAATACCACTGACAGTTGACTGTGGAATATTTAGGAGTTAGGAAATTTCCCCACTGGACTTGTTGCACAGGTGGCATCCTATCACAGTACCACGCTGGAATTCACTGAGCTCCTGAGAGCGAGCCATTCTTTCACAAATGTTTGTAGAAACAGTCTGCATACCTAGGTGCTTGATTTTATACACCTGTGGCCATGGAAGTGATTGGAACACCTGATTTTAATTATTTGGATGGGTGAGTGAATACTTTTGGCAACATTGTGCGTGTAAATTCTGTGATTTTTTTTTTTTCTAATTTTGGCCTTCACTTTGTCTCTTTTTCTTTACAGATCCAGATTTACATGTGAGGGTGATTAATACAACAATCTTCCATGGTCTTACCTGGAGAGAGCTGAACTGTCACAGCAGATGTCTTCTTCCTGATCGTCCTTCCTACGTTTGGTACATAAATGGACGCAGGATTATCACAGAAACATCTTTCAGACTTTCAGGCTACTTGTTTCCTGCTGACAGTTACACCTGTGCCCTGAAAGGTTACGAGAGTTCTCCTTCTCCTTCAGTGTGTGAGTTTCACCACAAATTTTCTTTAACAGAGTGCCATCTAGTGGCAAATTAAGTTTATTACAACACCAAAGGACTGTTGGAAATCTTGCTTGAACTGCCCAGCATCACTTAATCTTACATCTATCACTTTAACACCATCTTATTTTTTTGGCATTTAACTCCACATGATCAATATAATCTGCTCTGAAACTTCTAGTTAATAAAGTTCTGTTTAAAAAACTTTTATCTTCCAGGTGTTGAAGGGGAAAACTGCAGCAGAGTGACATACACCAACAGAAGCATCTGCGCCTTTGAAGGCTCAACAGTGGATATTTCTTGTACTTACAAAAATAACGGAGCAGTGATTTCAAAATTCTGGTTCACCCCTCATCGTAGTCAGTCCTGGAGGTTCCCCTCAACTCCTGAGGACCTAAGAGAAGACCCCCAGTATGCAGGTCGAGCTCAGGTCTTGGAGAAAGAGGGAGGGCACTCCACTCTGAGGATCTCTGACCTGAAACAAAGCGATTCAGCCCAGTATCACTTCAAGTTCAAGACACAAAAACTTCAATGGCACAACGATTTACCTGCTACGTCTCTGACTGTCACAGGTACTCCTCACCACGACGTGGTACGACACAGATTTGAGCCAGTAATGGACTGGATTACAAGAGTCTGAAACAAATGCAGTGGTAGATGCAGGCAGCAAATGAAAAACAATGTAGGAAAAAGAGTAAGCAATCAAGCAGCTCATGTTAGCTGCAGCATCTGGGGTCCTGCTGCCAGCGCTGTCAGGTTATTTAAAGTCCTTAGCTGCTGGACAGTACCCTCAGCAATGGTATGTTTAGTTTGCTTACTCTGCTGGGTGTAGGTTTTCTGAGAACAATGAGCATGTCAGAAACAGAGCTCAGTTTGCTGCACAGTGAAGGTGGAGGTGGTACTAGCTGCATTACTGGCCAAACTTTATTGTTAACACAAACTCTGTGCTCAGAGCCTGCAGGTGGGTATCAGCAATCTTCACATTGTGTTGTCTTCTTTAGCAGAGCTCTCCATCAGATTTGTCACAATGAGCCAGTTCAAAGAGACAGATCTTTTATCTGTTGAAGAATCAGTCAATAATACTTTAGTTATTGTTGACTGGTTATCAATTAATCCTTGTTTTCTGACTAAATAAAAGTTTCTGTAAAGTGATAAAAAATCTGCGTTAGGTTTGTTGTATGAACCACCAGGCCAAATTTTAGACAAATACAACATCTCTAAGTTTGTAAAATTAATCTTCAAAATCATGTAAAATGAGGCAGTTAAATCTGCTTGAGGATGGTGTGGGTTGGAATAGTAACTCCATGTCATCTATTTTCTTCTGACTTCTGTATTGCTTTCTGCTAATTCCTCAGTATGTTTACATGCACTTAGAATTACGAATTATTGTGTTGTTCCAAATAAACCAGGGCTTTGCATGTAAACGTACTAACACACATTTTTGTTTCTTCCACACACCTAGCTCTACAGGTGCAGGTGACCAGAATAAACTGGACTTATTACACTGTAGTGTTGAAGTGTCACAGCAGCTGCAGTCCAGCTCCTCATCTCTACATCTGGTACAAAAATGGAGGGAAAATTCAGGAGGGAACATCCTCTTTTTCTGGATACTTTCAGCATTTAGACAGCTTTGCCTGTGCTTTAAAAGGATATGAAGATTTCCCCTCACCTTCAGTCTGTGAGTTTCATATCACCCTGTCATGTTGTCTGTTTCCCACTTTGACTGCTTACATATCAGAATCAGCCACAAAAATACAACATACTGCTGCCGTCCCATGAAAATGTAAAAACTGCATGTTAAAATTCTGTAATTTGTTAAACTCAGAGAATCATCAAAGGCTGGATTACTCTTCTGAAAAGGAAATTAGACTTTTGCTTGCTTAGTCTGTGAATCATCCTCATGTGTTTTGTATTAATTTTTTTATATATATTTTATTTTTAATTTTTTAACTTTTACAAGAAACAACAACAAAAGTAAGAAAATAGACAGGGTACGGGCTCAGACAAGTCAGTGACCAAAAAGGAAAACAACGTGCAAAGCTACAGATCATACAATGTGACTCTGAATGCTGTGCATCAAATTTTGAGGCAGAGAGTAATAGGTACATGTACAAATGAAAATATAAATGTAAAGATAAAATATGTTTGCATGCAGACAATATTCATCCCACACTGGATTTGTCCAAGTGGCCAAGAAATGGATCCCAGATAGCAGAGAAGGTTTTTATCAAGTCAGACCTTAAAAATCAGAGTCTTTCTGTCTGTATGACTGACAACATACTAGAAACCCATTTATGAAAAGAAGGTGGAGAGGGGGCTTTCCAGTCACCAAGAATGAGTATCTTGGCCACAATTATTCCTAAAATTAGTGCCTGTTTGTTTGGGTGTTGGAGTAGAGGTTGCGCTGGACTTTTTTGTTGTCCGTCATTTTGATGGAAAGGGTCGTAAAAATTCCGTCATGCCATTTTACAATCCGTCATTATAATTTCCTCTTTAATATGATATAATTCAATATGACTTTATTAGTAGTGTTAATTAATGAAGCACCATTTCTAAACTTATATTAAAAAAAAACAATCTTAGAGGTTCTGCATTTTAATGGCATTGAGAGAAAGATGAACACAGCAGCACAGCGTTTCCTCCTCATCATTTTTACGCAGTGACATGGAGCAACAATCCCTGTCTTTAAGCAAGCAACTATGAACTGCGCCATTTAAGATATCACACACAGTTTTAAGGATATTTTTAATATCAAGATGTTGTAGTTTGACGATCATAGCTGATAACAAGTTGTTAAAGTGCTGCACTGTGGAGCTGTGCGCATTTGTCTGCTCCACAGGAGTCGTAATCTGAAAAAAGTCATGCACTCAGACCTAGCACACTGAGTCAGGTGTGTTTGTATTTTCCTTGACTGCGAAAATTTGTAGAATGTGACAAATAGTTTTATACTGCGAGCCTGTGGCTCTGTCACTCCTTTAAAATCCAGCTGGATCCATCCTGACAGAGAGCTTCATACAGCACATGCTCATGCGCATTTCCATGACTGATATCATGGGAACTACGGTGTTAAAGTGAGGTTTCAGAGAGAGAGAGGGTGGTGGTGAGTGAGCAAGAGACCATAAAGCAACAGGTGCTGATCTGAATCATTCACCCATCTCTCTGTTATATTTCCATGGTTGATATCCACATGATAAAAGAGAAAACTTTAGTGTTTAAAGTGAGGTTTCGGTGGTGAGCAAGCGAGGTGGAAGCAGTGGGAACTGTTTGGAGTCATCAGTCATCTTGGACACGTACGAAATTTGGCATAAAAACGAACATGTTACAAAAAAAAAGGGAAATAATCGAAAATTTCAGCATCAGTGTGCGGACATGTTTAGACAACATGAAACAGGCTCATTGCGCAAAGGCCTCTGCATGCCGACCCGTGTACTGAAACACCTGCAGGCTGCAGTAACCTCTCGGTGCTGTCAGCACGGAGACCGACGTGCTTTCATTAATCTACGATGTTTAGGTCAGTGAGAGAACCCACTGGCTACAAGATTTTAAACAGATTAAATAACCTCCTTGACAGTCCATGTGTGCAAAATGGTAAAGGTCTATGCATCTGTCTGTGTGTGTGCGCTGAAATGCAGGCTCATTCTCACCATTCCAGTCCATCAAAATGACGGACAGCCTCCAAAATTCTCCGTCATCCTTCAAAAAAACCCGTCGATGACGAAGAATAACGTGACCTCTGTGTTAGAAGTCGAAACTTTTGAAAACCAGTCAAATATTTTAAACCAGACAGCTGTTAATGATGGGCAAAACCAAAATGTATAAGACAGCATATCCTCAGACACTTTACACCTGTCAGTGCTGAAATTGAGAGATAAAATTTATGCATTCTGAATTTGGAATAATGCAGACGAAAAACCTTAAACTGGATCAGCTGATGCCTACTGTTTACAGAGCATTAATGTATCATAGACGCACTTCCCTCCCATATATCATCAGGTCATTCAGTGCCTAGTTCATCTTTCCATGCATTCCTAACTCTATCAGTGTCAGGGTTTTTTTTTTTTAGAATGTCAAAAAATGCATGTTCTGATGGAAAGGTTTCAAAATTATGATTTAAGATTGGACATAATGTCTTACTTGCAGGTAGTGGAAAAAATGTAATTGAAAATTTTAATTTGTCTTGCAGTTGACTGAAGGATGCAAACTGATGCAAACGTGTTTTGTATTTAACACAAGGCTTAAAGTCTATATATTCTTTACACAATTGTTTTCCCTTTAAAGCAACACAAGAAGGATAAATGGAAGGATGAAAAATAATCATGAAATCTCAAATTCATCAGTGATTACCAAATATGCTGTCGATTCTCCTAATTAAGTGGGAATATCTAATCAGTTTTAACACTTCAAATTTCCCTCTGAGCTTCAAAAACACAAGAAAAAGCTGTTTTTCTGTCATCTTTAGTTTGTGCCTTTACTGGTTCGGTGTTTTAACTCAAACTCACTACCATGTTACTTTTATTCTAGGTGTCCATGGTCAAGACTGCTACAGAGTGACATACAATGTCAGGAACATCTGTGCCCTTAAAGGCTCATCAGTGGATATTTCATGCACCTACTACAGCTATGAGAGTCTTCAATCAGTGTTTTGGTTCAGTCCTGATCGTAGTCATCAGTGGAAGAGAGGCACAGAGCCTGAAGACCTCAGTAAAGACCCCCAGTATGCAGGTCGTGTCCAAAGCTGGAGAGGAGGATGGATTATCACGTTGAGAATCTCTGAGCTGAGAGAGAGAGACTCTGCTCAGTATCACTTCAAATTTAAAACAGCAGACTTTGAATGGGGGAACAGCTTCGCTGGTACAACTCTGACTGTCACAGGTAAACACAGATCAGACTCACAGCAGCACAGTTAAGAAAAAGTCAATCTTCTATGTTCATAACTTCAGGAAAAAACATAACTGATGATAAATTCTTTAGTTATATTGATTTGTTTTTGTTGTTGATGTCTTGATTTATGATCCTGTTAACTGTAAGGTTAAAATAACAGCATTCTATTGTTGTTACTTTCTGACGTTTCTGGGTTTTTCTCACATGTCCAGCTCTCCAGGTGAAGGTGATCAGTGTAACAGTCCACCAGGATTATACTGAGGCAGAGCTGAGGTGTCACAGCAGCTGTAGTCCTGCTGGTGGTATTTCTTATACCTGGTTGAAGAACGGACAGAAAATCCCGAGTGCTGAAAACTCTTCTCATAGAGATCGGCTTTATCCAGGAGACTTTATGTCTTGTGCTTCAAAAGGACTTGAAAATTACGCCTCACCCTCTGTGTGTGAGTAGACATCACTCCTGTGGCTCATCAAGATCTCAAACACAATGTTCTCTGATATTTTCTACTCAGCATATTTAACAGATGTTTATTCTCCTCCAGATGCTCTGAAGACTCCCTCTGTGTGGGTGAGTCCTCTGGATGAAATAACAGAGGGCAGTTCAGTGACTCTGACCTGTAGCAGTGATGCTAACCCAGCAGCTAATTACACCTGGTACAGGAAGAACCAAACCCTGTCCAGTGAGGGAGCACAGCTTGTCTTCAGCTCCATCCAGTCCTCTGACTCTGCAGAATATCAGTGTGCAGCTGAGAACCAGCTGGGGAGGAGAGAATCTAAACCCGTCTTTATCCATGTCCAATGTGAGTGGAATGAGAACAACGTACAACAAAATAGAAATGTAATGTTTCAACACAAGAGTGAGCATCCATGTTACATGAATATATAAAAACATTTCAATCATTGTAGAAAGCATTTCATAGTTAAAATCCTCTCTTATCTCTGCTTTTAGGAGAAATTAAAAGTTGTAAAGGGGTTTTAAAAGAGTTTAATGACATTGAGGCCACAAAGATCATGTATTGAGTGCTTTAGCTCAAACTGCACATAGACAGAGGGCAGAGGCGCCTGCTGACGACTTCTTTTAAGAACATTTTTGGGTCTCAGCTTTGGGTATGGTCCAGACCGTGCATCTACTGCTGATGTGCTTCAGTCCATTTAAAGTATCATAGAAATACTAGTGTCACTCCTCTGCAAACTCTGGTGGGTTATTGATGCTGTTGTAGTTCTTTTTATTATACATTTTTTGTATTCTAATTTGTGAACATTATAAGGGCATATTTGAAATAAAACGTGAATTGTGTTGTGCTCGATTCTCCTCCAGATGCTCCAAGGCTTCCCTCTGTATCAGTGAGTCCCTCTGCTGAGATAGTGGAGGGCAGTTCAGTGAATCTGACCTGTAGCAGTGATGCTAACCCAGCAGCTAATTACACCTGGTACAAGGAGAATGAAGACTCACCTCTAGCTTCAGGACAGATCTTCACCATCACTGATGTCAGAGCTGAACACAGTGGGAATTATTACTGTGAGGCCAAGAACACAAGAGGGCGCCATAACTCCACCTTCACTCTGACTGTTGTTGTGACAGGTAAGATGTCTGCATACACCTGCAAAGACTAAAAGTCATACACATCCACAATACTAAAATCACTATGTACTGTGGAAATGTGAGCCTTTATTCAAACAAAGGAGTAGAGTTGACAATGACTGTGCCAAGACTGATTCTAACTGCAGAGGGGTTCATTGTAGAATTGAGACAGACAGACAGACAGACATACTGCTAATTACAGTAGTAAGATTCATCTCTTTGGCCCCCCCCTAAAATGGCTCTTGTGTAGGGTCGTGTCAAAAGCTCAAAAGTTGCTATAAATGTATGTATGTCGCGACTAAGTGTATGTTTTTGAATATGAATGGTTTACTTTGAGTGATTAATGGATTTTAAAGTCTGTCACTGTGTCTTTCTGATCATTCATTTTCAGCTGGAGTGAAATTACCCATTGTTGCTGGATTAGTCGCTGTTGTCCTCCTGGTTATTGTGGCCGTTTCTGTCTTGTTCTTGATCAGGTAAGAAAACTTGTGTCACTGTTTCATCAACATTTTTGAGGCCTAAAGTATTTCTAATTTTGTCTTTTAAAAAATCTCCTTACCAGAAAAAAGAAGGCTTCCAAAGAACCTCCTCAGGCTGCAGAGAGACAAAATGACAGGCAACAGGTGAGAATAGTGAATTCAATTACTCACTTTTAAAAAAGTCCTCCTTGATTTAGATTCAGATCAAATTTACCTGGGCTGTTTTTCAGCGGTGTTTGACTTTTAATGTGTTCCAAACTGGATGCTTCTCTAAGTTATAGTATACCTTATTTTATTAAAACACATTTAACCGAAACAGGCTAATATTGTCCCATATTGTTCTTACAGGAAGTGAGTTTTACTAACCTAGTTCTCTTTCCCTATTTCTTTGTATCAGCAAATCACAAATAGAGTTTTGGCGATTATCATTAAAATTCAACAGCTATTTTACCCACTATTCAGTTTATTTAACTTATATTTGTTTTTTCCCTCATAGAAAATTAACTCAATTTGCCCAAGCAAATTCCCGTACATTTGTACTTTCATTTGAAAGCGATTTATTAACGTGTCATTAGGTATGAACAGTTCACTGAGTGAAGAAGGATCTGATGGTGAAGAAGTTTCAGGACTGAGCAGTCAGTTCTGGATTTGGATCCAACAGATCATCACTCACCAGTGATCTAGTCCTTTTTCTGTGGGTCACTGGCTATTCGTTTTCTGTAAATAAATACATATAAATTTTTTTATCCATAATACAGGCTTTGCTTCTTAAATAAGAACATGACTAAGAATTTAAGAAGCGATTTGTAAATAAACTGAATTAAAAAACAAAACAAAACTGAAAATAGAACAAAACTTCCTTCCTGGATTTTTCAAGATCAATTGGATCAACTGAAGGCCTTACACAGGGCACCAATTTATGCAACATCACAACCAGTATCACTGCATGCTGTTTTCATTCATCTTTTCTCTATATGATCTTATCTTGATGACACTGGTTACTTATCACATTATTGCTCTAATTGCTGTCACTGTTTTTCTACCCTGGTTGCAGTCCCTTGTACCTCTGCCTTATTCAGAAAGAGAACTTGACAGTGAAATACATAATTCAGAATTAACTTGTCATCCTGATCAGGGAGAACCAGAGGAGCAGGATGAGCTTCAGTATGCCAGTGTACAGTTCTCTCCAAACCAGGCAGATCTATACTCCAACATCAGACCAGCTCGGCCAATCAGACACACGGAAAGACAGGACGTCTCTGAATATGCTGCTGTCAGGTTTACTGGGAATGCCACAAGGTGAGCAGCTCAGAAAACAAGAATGTTCTTCTCACAGAATTAACAATTGATCTTCCCATGTCAAGTTGTTGTTTTACTTAAATTCAAAAAATAGCATCTCTTGTATTAATTAACTAAACACTAGAAATACTTGTTTTTTTCTCCTCAGAACCAGGAGACCAGAAGAGGATACTGCTGCACTGTATAGCACAGTCAACAAACACCGATAACAGCAGGCACTTTTTTATTTTTCTAAATATCTCATGTTGATTTGTGTTTACACATACATTAGATTTTATCATTTTAGTTGTTGGTTATTCCAATAATATACCACTGTGACAATGAAAATCATAGTTACAAGACAACATCTTTATTTTACACACAGAATTTTCCTTTTTAAATCTCAGCATTTGTCCTCTCTGCATAACCTGTGCTGTATTTATCCAAATGTTCATGTTTATCCAGGATTAGCTAGAGTTAGTATTTACTGTATTTTATGTGTCACTGTAACTTTAGAAGAAGTGGGACTAAAGAAATCTGTATTATTCAAGTTTTTCAGTAAATCAATACATTAGTTAGTATTTGTTTCTTAACTTCAAAAGGGCGAAATTATCTGATTTAGACATAAAACAAAGACAGGTAATACAGTCAGCACCAGTGAATGGTTTGGAAATGTTTTTTCTAGCTTTAGAATTATTTAGTGGCTAAAATCGACTTGATTTAACATTTGTTTGATGAAGCTTTAAAAGTCTCTCCTTGTTTTGGGTTGGTTTTAAAAAGTCTGTCTTAAAGTTGTTCTCCTTGGTGAAACCTCTTGATGTAATATCTTGTAGTTATAACTTTTGTAAAATGCTTTTTTCAACTATTTATAAATGCATTTTTCATTTCTTTAAATATGCTTATCTATAGATTGAGTTAATGAATTCTTCTTCCTGCTGTCAAACTTCCTCTGCAGGTAAAAAAAAAAATCAAAGAGGTTTTGGAAAAAAGACATTGTTCTTCATATGGGTGCTGCTTGTGGTTCCTAAGTAGAAAGTACACATGAGTCACTGCTAGAGCAAAAAGAATATGTCATTGAGATATTTTATGCATTTGCCCCCTTTTTCGTTTTACAAGAAAATGACGTCTACAAACCCTGTGTCAGGTGTCAGACAAGCTTTAGTTCTCAAAAATCATTGATTATTGAACTGGAAGCAACTGAATTAAAATAAAATCAGAGATGACAATAAAAGCTGCATGGAAGTTGAGAACAGTAGAAAAATGCTTTAGGTAACACTCCTCTCTTATCACTGCGAAACCACTGAACTTTTCATACTGTGTGTCTACTGTAATGGACATCAAATGTAAGTCACATTGAGCATGTTTGCATGGAGTTAAGTACGTCTGTTTTGATCAGGATTTTCAAGGATCCTGTTTAATGTTTTAAAGGAACATCATCAACCAATTTCAGAAAGCACAATCAGCCCTTGCCCCAGTCTTGGACAGCCAGTTTTGCTCCCTGGAGAACTCTGTGGCTACTTGTTAGTTCGTTTTCTGACAGCTGTCAACTACCTGTGCAGGTGCAGGCTCAGCCAAAACAAACATGGAGGTGGAAATGAAAGCAACTAAGAAACTGGGTATTCTCTTTTGGTCATGAATGCCTTTTTAATTATTGCAAGTTTATCTGAGAGGAAACATTAAAATGCTGATGTCTCCACTGCTTCTTTGTTGTATTAGCCTGTTTTTTGCATTTCTCAAATATGTAAATACTTCTCATAGGATCATATAAATACTGAAATGCCTCACTGGTTTAATTCACTGTTTCTGTCAAAGACTTTAGCTTTGATTCTAGTTCTATAGTAAAAAATATTAGAAGTAGGTGCTAGATATGAAGCTTAATGAACTTTATCTTTGAACTTTGACCTCTAAAATTGAATCAGGTCATCCCTGAGTGAAGGTGAACATATGTGCAGAGTCCGAAGAAAATATTTTAAAGCATTCTAGAGATATGTTCACATGCAAGCAAAAGATTTGAGTTTTTCAGTGTAGTACAGTAGACATTTCTGATTTAACTGCGATGCTTTCCTGCTGCCACCAGGTGGTAGTAAAGAGTCATATTTTGATATTTAAAGAAAGAGCTGTTGTGTGCATTTGTATTTTTACTGCATTCTTTTTTGGTCCCTGTTTGTTAAATTTCATATCATTTTATGAGTCAGGCTACTATTGTGTCCCATTCATTCCAAATATCTCTTTATTTTATAGGATTTATTTACAGTTTCCCCTTTAAGAATTTTTTGGTTCTTAAATTTAAATTAAAATGTTCAAAGGATATGTTATTATAATGTAGGACAGCTTGGGTGTTGAAAGTTTAATCTCTGTGACTGAGGATAGCAGGGTAAAGACAGTGAAGCAGACAGATTTCAGCTGCATTCATACTGAGTAGGGGACAGGAAGTGGGCGACCACAACTGTTGTCCTGCTTGTGTTGTGGAAAATTTTATCACCTTAGCGTTTGTTGTCTAAGTAGAAAAGACATGTTTTTAAATAGTCTTTGTCACAATGTTGAAAAATATCACAGAGAATAAAAAATAGAAAAAATAAATGCATTTTCTGCAGACATTAATAATGTAATATTTCATTCTTCATCATGTCAGTTATGAATTAAAACATCTTTATAGTGCTGAAGTGGATTTTAAGGGTCTGGTAGCATCAGACTAACACAAGTCATGGTTGTAACCACACTGATGTAGATTAAAACTGTGAAGAGGACGCAAGTGAGGTTTTTTAACAGCCTGTTTCTGACTCCTGCTCTTGACCACAGAGGACCATGACACTGAAGACAACATGTAGATTTTTTTTAACATTTCATTGTTACTGCTACCACACGAAGATGAAAACAGCAGTGAGGAATTTAACTACAACAAAGAGAGGATTTGTCTCCTTCCTTCTCTCTTTAACAGGTAATTTACTTTAATTTTTACAAACCAGAACCCAAGAGGAGCCACTTTTGTCAGTTGTGCCTCTGTTGTTTGTCAGATTAAAGACAGAGGGGGTTAATATTTTGAAGTTCAAGTTTTGATTCTCTAAGTGTAGGAGAGGTGGCCGATGACAACCTTTGTGTAAAAAGTTTTACAATCTTATATCCATACACAGTTAAGCACAGATATTATTCATCTAAAAGGCTCATACTCAGGGGAAACCAACTTTTGTTTTTTGTTTTGTAAAAAAAGGCAGAGGGTTATAAAAAGGACTAGTAAAGGGGAAGAGACAGTTAAGTTTGGTTATTACATTATGTGACATCACCTGGAAAATGTCACATTTAGAGGGCGATGTTATGTGGAAGAGGAAAATACTCAGATGTTGTACAGGTACAGTGCTGTGAGGGAAACACTGTAGTTAGAGAACCACCTCTGCTATTTACTGCACATCAACTTAAATGCACGTGTGAGGAGAGTGAGAGCTGGTGCATGGATTGAATGATTAAAAAAGTCTACTTTTCTCTGTGTTGCAGTGGTACAGGCTCAGAGTGACTGGAGAGTGACTTACTCTTCCTCTCAGATCTGTGCTGTGGAAGGATCAACAGTGGACATACCATGTTCTTACACATATCCATCCAGAGGGAATGAGCATGACACCGTAGTTTGGAGATCTTTCTGGTTTGTGAAAATGAGTGGAAACGACCCTTTGGATCTGAGAAACCACCCAGATTACAGAGGTCGTGTGGAGTATCACTGTTATGATAACAGCTGCACCCTGAGGATCACCAACGTCAGACAGAGCGACTCAGCTGAGTACAGATTCATGTTCATGACAAACCAACCAGAGGGAGGAGTTACTGGTTCACCTGGAGTCACTCTGTCAGTCACAGGTAACAATTTTCATAAGGTTCTAGCTACAGGCATGGTTGAATGGAGACAAGTGAGGACATTTTCATGGATGCGTGATACAGGGCTCCAACAGCTTTACCAATTTTAAGACCTTTTACAGATCTGAGCTGAGCAAAATAAATACCAGTTTTTGTGTGGAAAATGGTAAAAAAAAAAAAAAAAAAATTAAAGGCATGTGGGATTCTCTGCTAAACCAGACAGTAAATTGACTATTGTTAATTGAAAAGATTTTTTGGTTATAACCACCCAAATCTGATGATTTTTGGCACATTTAATGCCTATTTTCTACCAATATATTGATACTTATACAACAAACATGTACTCAAAAAAAGTGATTAAAATGGAATAAATTCAGTTAGAAAACAAAGATTGATAAAGATGTGTCTAAGTAATTCTGCCTCCTAAAGCTTTAGACTTCTCATGATAAAGATAAGACTTTCTATGGCCTTCAATTCAGAAAGTCCAATTTAAGACTTTTTAAGGGTCTGCAGGAGCCCTGATGGTCAGACCTGAGGGATGCATTTGTAGTGTTTTGCTATTGAAGCCATTTATGAATAGGGAACTGTGTCTTCCAGTGTTGCATTGTCTACTTTTATGTACTTGCATGATGTTTGATGTTAAAGCAATAATATCTAACTTTTCCACCTTAACAAATTAGTTTAAAAGTCTCTCCATCAGTGGAGTGGGTCTTAGCAAGGAGCATGGAGTCTATACCGTTCTCACACCGGTCGCCTGTATATTTCGCACTATGCAACTTTGGCAGCGAGCCGCCGTCATCTCGCGAGATTACAGGCTGCTTTACGTTGAGAGTTCACGTTCACTTACTGGGATGGAGACACGCCAGCTTGTCGGCTTCACTCAGAGTGATACGATTGCTGAGGTAAAGAGAAGGAGGAAGATATCGTCTGACAAACTAAAGAAGAGAAAAGGAGAAAGTGACCGAGCAAGAAGCCGGACCAGACTACATACTGGACATGTATTTTAGAGTGGTGAGAGATGGAAGGCTGCAGTCCGATGCTGAGCTGGCTGAGTTGCTGTTGGACAGGTGAGCTATTCAAACCATTTGTTTGATTTGTTGCATCGGTTGCCATAGCTGTCGATTCGTCATGACATTTTATATCATAAACTTCACAGCATATCTCACCAGAAGTTAGCTAATAATGTTATCGTGTTGCGTTAGCTTTGCATGCTAACGTTTATGTCGGAGGTCCCTGCAGCGGCTGCAGACGGATTTTAGGATCCGCGAAAGTTGACAGCTGTTAAACAGTTGGTTAGGAGTCAGGCCAGTCAGTGTTGACAAAAAAAAAAACCGGTAGCGTGAGCAAAAAGCCCATAGCTTTAGCAAACATGCTAGTCCCGGTAAAACTTTTGTCAAAATTGCCTACGCTCCTTACATTACATGATGTACTATGTTAGCTGTGACAGTTAGCATGCTAACTACGGGCTTTCCTTTCCCCCCAGTTTTCTCAAATTAATCGGCATCAACTCTTTTCAAATGGCTAGTTCAACCCCCTACCCTGCCAGTGTTTGTTTTACAGAGTCCGACCACGAGAGCTATGTTTTCCTGCAGATATGTCATCATCTATAAGCGCTTTTGTGGAGTTGTAAACTGTGTTTTTTTGTCTTGTGATACAGGAGTGCTGATTTTGGTGTTCAGCCCCTGATTGAAGAGGCTGAGGAGGTTGATGGTGTAGAGTCCAGGCGAGTTTGAGTTGCAAGTTTAGTGTGCAAAGTACATTGTTTATACTTCGCTCACATCGTTTTTAGCATAAGTTATCCCATTATCGGTGTCTTTATTTGCACACTGTTTGCAGCATGCGCTCCCTGAATATTTCCAGTGGCAAGCCGCATGAGTCTCTGGATGAAGATGAGGTCGATGACACGAGGAGTAGCATGTTAGTGGCTGTAGTTGATCACTGGTGTCTTTTTGTAGTTATTCACTGACAGGTATTTTCAGACTACAGTGTTTGTGTATGTGCAATATTGAAATACTGCTCAAAAGGGTGTTTGAGAAGATGAGGACACCTCTGATGATCAATTTGATCCTTTTCTTCATTTGTGGTGTGTGATTTTTTTTCATCTTTTAGAAAAAGTTGATATTTGTAAAGTAAAAATATGAGACATAACCATTCTGTTTCAGTTGTTAAAGTAAAATTTCAAAAATGACTGATAAATGCTGTTATTTATCAGTTTGTGTATTATAATCCAACATATTTACTCATGTGCTGTCTTACACAGTGCCGGTAGGAGATGGCAGAATGGACTCTTCAGGTCAACAGTAGGTTTATTATGTGGGCACATATTTCACACATTATGGCCAGCTGATTTCAGTTATAACCACACCACTCTCACAGCCAATCACAGCCCTTTATCCCAACACAGCGCACTTTTTACATACCATGTTCTTCTCACTAATCCTTGCTTCATCAATGCTTTTCATACCATTCTGCTGCTGGTAAAGCTTCAGCTCCACCACCCCTGTATCCACATTACTAGTCAAAAATTTGTTGCACTCTCAAATTCAGTTGCTACTACAGAGTAGATTGCTGCTAAACAGACTTTATTTGTGAAGCATGCATTGTCATAAATGTAGCCGTCCATATGGGGGTTTCTATATGTGGTATAATTTCTTTTTAATATTTTTCAGATGACGTGGAGTGCTGTGCTACATCATGTTTGAAACCAACACGTGTGGGCTAATAGTAGCTGTGCGCATGAACCCATGGATGATGGCAGTCAGGAAAGTCTTGGATACAACAAGGTAACTCATCTGTTGATGCAAGTAAACGCAGGCGTTTACTCAAATACATATGATGCTGTCACAGGTTCTGCACCACATCAGGCACTCACGGCCATCAACCTTGACGAGCGCTTACGATGGATGTAAAGAAGTTCATCAGCTTCAGGTATGCCTCTAACCACCATTTTTTTGATAATATTAACTTTGTGCTTTTCATATCTTGCAGAGATCTACTTTTGTTATTTAGGGTTGCTAAAAAGTATTTCTAACAAGTAACTTTTATACATGATGGCTTGCTGTATTGTTCAAGCAGATTTTCAGGCTTAGGACTCAAATTTCCTTGCATCAACTTTTAGTGCAATATGAAGTGGACATAAGTAGTGTTCCTGACAGTTTTCTTTTTACTTTTTTAATCCATCCATTAGGACACCATCTGATTTAGAGTTTCCAAAACCACAACCTGATGTATGCAGTCCACCGGTTAGGTTACAGCTCAGGGTAGCCCAGGACTCAGACCTTGCTTGCAACAACTGACTATAACCTCTACAATCAAAGGCTTCCAGCTCGAAACCGTAGTGGACACAAAATGCACTCAAATACACTGATATAGCTGTTAATCAGTAAAATCGTGCAACAACTCTGATACAAAATGCTTTTCTCACCTTAGGTAGAGCCGATACTACAACAAGAGCTGGAGTGTCTATGCCTTAAAGGGGTCCAGGTAGTACAGCTAAATCCCAAACCAGCAAAGAGCCATTGTCACAAGAAGGATTCAGAGTGGAACAGGCCTTCCCAGGCAACGAAGTCTGAGGCCAGATGATCCAAGGCACCTCGGCTTGCAATACGACCAACACTCACACAGCTGAACTTGTCCAAACACAGATTTCACAGGGAGATACTGGTGAAAGTTTAACTCCCTGCGTGACCCGCAAACGAAAACTGCTCTGGGATCAAATTTTCTGTAATTATAGATTTTTCATCATATTTCACTTTCGGGTGAACATTATCCAATATACCTGGCAAAGTAATGATTGTATAAAGTGTAAATAATGTTTATTACTAACTTTTATTTGTATAGAATAATTTTTTATCTTATCACCTATTTTGTATTTATTTATTCCTGTTGTATTTTCTTTATCATATTTTCCCATCACTTTTTTATTCTGGGTACTTCAAACCTCAGTGAGATTAAGGTGTTTGCTTTTCACAATGACAAAGGCTTGAATTTTTAAACATGTACAACTATTTTTTAATTCTGTAAATAAAATAAGACAGTACAACTGTCAGTGGGAATTGCACCTAATTACTAAATATATTAGTAGATAAAACTGAAAAACGTGGTTTAAGAAATATTAATTTGTGTCAGTTAGGAACAACTTCAACAAAACTCAACATCAGTCAAAACTAGAAAAAAACAACAACCACACAAAAATGTAATGCCAGAAATGTATTTACAAGTCAAAAATGAAGGAAGATAAACAAATAAGAGTCACACAGGGCAGCACACTGTGAAGCCTTTATAATGCACCCTTAAGTCGGAAAGACATCACAGATTCTCCTGATTCTGTCTGTTCGGTCGCTGCTTCATTCCTGGCTCTTGGTCATCATCAACTGCAAAAATGTCATCTGAGGCAGCCCAAGCCAGCTGAAAAACCCCAGGATCTAATATGTAACACTGCTGGTATGCCATAGTACTAATACAGTTTTCAGGGGTCTGGTGGCAGCAGAGCCACTGGATGTCAGTCAGCATTTCTCTGCAGTTATTGCAGGTGTACCAGTGTAGCTGTTCTCCACCTGCAGCTGCAGGGCTTGCTTCTAGAAGATCCAACATATCGGCCATCAGGCCTGGCAGTCTTGCTGTGACTCTCTCCAGCAGTATGTCCCTGTCCCATGTTGTCAAGGACTGAAGTCTTGCCTACAACATAAATCATTTGGTTATAATATAGTAGGGTATAAAACTAACTGCAGTTTGCATATTCCTGTACACGTGTCAAAAGTAACAAACCTGCGTTTCAGCAGTCCTCTCCTGCAGCCCTGCAGCTCTTGTCGTCTACTCGGGTCAATAGGGTCAGTGTCTCTGACACTGACAGTGCTTCTTCTCCCTCTCCCCCGACACGGGAGCTCACACCTCCCCTCCCCCTCCTCTTCCTCTCCTCTGACCAGTCGTCCCCGACACACGCGTTCCTCCAACTTCAAAAGAAGCTGAAGTGGACGCTGAAGTCTAAGTTGACTCCTAAATAAAGTAAAAGCACAGCTGATGTTGTAAAAAGGTGAACCTCACACCCTGTTAGAAATGCACAAAAATCACTACAACGTCACATAAACTAATTGGGTTGCTAAACGTTGACACTGATGCCCAGCAAATAAGTTATTCTTTGTTTCATGGCTCATGAGAAAGCAGAAATCAGACAACAAAGTTTAGGCCACATCTCCGCAAACATAACACACTGCGACGTTTTCCGATTTCTGTTGACCACGGAAATCAGAGGAGTGGCTGGCTTGACTGCAGTTAATAAACGACCCTCTCCAATGTAGTCATTTAGCCACAGCTAAAAATACTGTAGACTGAATGCTAACACATAGCAAACACTAGACACTGTAACTACCTTACAAAGATATAATTAACAATCGGAAATATATATGTGCGTGTGTATATATAACATTGTTGCGTTACCTTATCTGACGACATGGTTCCTCGTTTTGCCTTCTTGCCTCTTTCCAGTTTTCAGACCTCCTCTCGTCAACTAATGCACGTTGTGTGAGAAAGGAGGAGGGGCAGCAACGAGTGTTTTACAACAGGGCAGTTGTACGCGGAGGCCTTCAGTGGCCGTTATAGAGCAAAAAATCTGAAATCTTGCATATTGGGCTTTTTAATGCATCATGTTGAACTTTTGCCTTTTGGGATATTCTTTGATTGAGAAGTTCATAAATTTGGAAGTGTTGATGTTGAGGAGATACCAGAACTTCTGTGTTCTATAAGTTGGTCAGGTTTGTGATAGAGGGGATTAACATAATGACACTTATGTTAATGAGTAATTTATTTCTTAATCAATGACATTATTGGCTCTTCTCTACATACCCAGCTCTACAGGTGCAGGTGAGCAGTGGAAATTGGGACAGGTATCATCGCTCTGCAGTGCTGACGTGCCATGGCAGCTGCAGACCCACTGCTCCTCTTTCTTACATCTGGTACAAAAGCGGAGAGAAAATGAAGGAGGAAGCATCTTCTTTCTCAGGAAGGTTTTACCCCACACACAGCTTTGCCTGTGCTTTAAAAGGATATGAGGATTTCCCCTCACCTTCAGTGTGTAAGTTTGATATCTCCATTCTATGGTACCTGTTCTACACTATACTTTACACTCTGACTCCTTACAGATCAGAAACAGCCTGGGCTGTTCTGGAATGAGGAGCTTTAAATGTTTGCTTTCCTACAGGTTAAAGCCTTAAGCCCAGTTATTATATGATATATAAAAAAGTATCTTAAACACAAAATTTCACCAAAGAAAACAAATATTTAATATATTTAGCTGTCAAGTGATGACCATTTTTGTCTGGGCTTTTTGGTGGGAAAGACAAAATAAAAATGTTTCTGAGGATGAAAAATAAAGATGCAATTTTAAATTCACCACTGTTTCTCATATATGCTGTAGATGCTGTTATGTGGGAATAGCTGAGAAGTTTTGCACTTAAAATCTTCCATTGTTCTTCAAAATCACAAGAAACAAGCATTTTTTCAATTTTTACTTAAACTTGTTTAATTGTTTTTCTTTAACTCTAGGTTTCTATTATCAAACCTGCTACAGAGTGACATATGATGTCAGAAACATCTGTGCCCTTAAAGGCTCATCAGTGGACATTTCATGCACCTACTACAACTATTGGAGTCTTCAATCAATGTTTTGGTTCAGTCCTGATCGTAGTCATCAGTGGAAGAGAGACACAGAGCCTGAAGACCTCAGTAAAGATCCCCAGTATGCAGGTCGTGTCCAGATCTCTGACAGCCGGAGTGGACAGTCCTCTCTGAGAATCTCTGAGCTGAGAGAGAGCAACTCTGCTCAGTATCACTTCAAATTTAAAACAGCAGACTTCGAATGGAGGAGCAGCTTCGCTGGTACAACTCTGACTGTCACAGGTTAACACGGATCAGACTCACAGCAGCACAGTTAAGAAAAATTCAATCTTCTGTGTTCATAACTTCAAGACAAAACATAACTCTGATGATAAATTCTTTAATTATATTGTTTCATTTTTGTTGTTGATGTCTTGATTTATGATCCTGTTAACTGTAAGGTTAAAATAACAGCATTCTATTGCTGTTACTTTCTGACATTTCTGGGTTTTTCTCACATGTCCAGCTCTCCAGGTGAAGGTGATCAGTGTAACAGTCCACCAGGATTATACTGAGGCAGAGCTGAGGTGTCACAGCAGCTGTAGTCCTGCTGGTGGTATTTCTTATACCTGGTTGAAGAACGGACTGAAAATCCAGAGTGCTGAAAACTCTTCTCATAGAGATCGGCTTTATCCAGGAGACTTTATGTCTTGTGCTTCAAAAGGACTTGAAAATTATGCCTCACCTTCTGTGTGTGCGTAGACATCACTCCTGTAGCTCATCAAGATCTCAAACACAATGTTCTCTGATATTTTCTACTCAGCATATTTAACAGATGTTTATTCTCCTCCAGATGCTCTGAAGACTCCCTCTGTGTGGGTGAGTCCTGTGGATGAAATAACAGAGGGCAGTTCAGTCACTCTGACCTGTAGCAGTGATGCTAACAGAGTAGCTAAATACACCTGGTACAGGAAGAACCAAACCCTGTCCAGTGAGGGAGCACAGCTTGTCTTCAGCTCCATCCAGTCCTCTGACTCTGCAGAGTATCAGTGTGCAGCTGAGAACCAGCTGGGGAGGAGAGAATCTAAACCCGTCTTTATCCATGTCCAATGTGAGTGGAATAACAAACTATGCACAATATCTAACATTTTGGACATTTTGTTGCACAGAAAGTTTAACATGCATTAAAAACACATAGTGTGAATAATTAAATGACTGCAATATGATAGAGTATATAAATACATGATTGAAAACTTATTTGGAAGTGTTTCACAGAGTAAAAATGCCCTCTCATCTCTGCATTTCTGTGCAATTTTAAAGTTGGAGAAAGGTTTTGAATGAATTCAATAATATTGAGGCCACAAAGATTTCAATTGTATGCTATAGCTCAAACTGCACATAGATGGCATGCAGAGGTGCTGGCTGACACTTTCTCTTTGGCACATTTTGGGTAGTCATTGGTTAAGACCTTGTGTCTCATGCTAGAATGCTTAGGAGACCAGGGATTAGGGACGGGAAAGGTTAGTGGCTAGATACAGGAACAGCAGCTTTGCTTTTGGGCACCTGATGTGCTTTCATGGATCCAGCTTACCATGTATTGGGTATCTGGGACCCCATGGGTTAGACCAGACCTCAAGGGTGACCATGTGACCTGGGAGTCTGGATGATGGCCATCAGATGATCAGAGCAGTACATGACCAAGGTTGACGCAGCAAAGTGTTGAGCTGGTATATGCTCCCGTGCCTGACCTGCAGCTTGTGGAGAGGAGTCTTTATCACGCTGAAGTTGTTGTGTAAAAATGATTCTGACAGATGGAACAATTTTTAAAAATCACAGTGTGACTTTATCTAAAGAAATATTCTGAACGAGTTCAACTCTGACAACAGCACAGGAAAGTTTGAATGGCTGCAGTGGCTCAGTTCAGACAGCTGTGGCGGTCACCAGCGACACTACAAAATGGTCCTGTCACGTTGCCATATTTGGTCTGAACTGGGATTTAGTTGAATGCGTGGGTTCCAACTTTCTGAATTTTTGTTTAGGACCAATTTTCCATGCCAGAAACTAATTTTCTGAGCATTCAGATACCTTTGGTATTCTTTTTTGTAAGCTCTGTTTTATTGTCAGAATGCTAGGACTTTTATCTTAGAGAGATAAGTGCTTTTCACTTGCAGCAGATTTTAGATAAAGTACAGTACAGCACAAGATGAGATAACAAATAGAGGATTCCCAGAACAGCTCAAATTTGATAGAGAGTGTTACAAAGAATTCCAGATTTGGTCATAGAAAGTCTGAACGTTGACATGGGAATCTAAATAAGTTCTTAAAGAGGTTCATTTTAAAGTGTTATGTAAATACCAGTGTCACTCCTCAGTAAACTATGGGTTTCCAAGAAAACTTTAGCGGATTATTGATGCTCCTACAGTTAAAAAAATGGTTTCATTTTAATTTGTGAAATGTTATGAATGTACAGTGGCACTGAAACATGTGAATTGTGTTCACTGTATTCTCCTCCAGATGCTCCAAGGCTTCCCTCTGTATCAGTGAGTCCCTCTGCTGAGATAGTGGAGGGCAGTTCAGTGAATCTGACCTGTAGCAGTGATGCTAACCCAGCAGCTAATTACACCTGGTACAAGGAGAATGAAGACTCACCTGTGGCTTCAGGAGAGATCTTCACCATCACTGATGTCAGAGCTGAACACAGTGGGAATTATTACTGCGAAGCCCAGAACACAAGAGGATGCCATAACTCCACCTTCACTCTGACTTTTGTGTCAGGTAAGCTCTCTATTACAGGTACATCTCAAAAAATGAGAATATCATGAAAAAGTGAAATATTTTTTGTCACTCTTTTCAGAAAGTGAAACCCATACAGTATGTTATATAGACTCATTACACATAGAGTGAAATATTTCAAGCCATTATTTCTTGAAATGTTAATGATTATGGCTTACAGATAATGAAAACCCAAATTCAGTGTCTCAGAAAATTAGAATATTTCATAAGATCAATAAAAAAGGGATATTTTAAACAGAAATGTCAGGCTTCTGAAAGTATGTTCATTTCTATGCACTCAATACTTGGTTTGGCCTCCTTTTGCATGAATTACTGCAACAATGCGGCGTGGCATGGAGGCGATCAGCCTGTGGCACTGCTCAGGTGTAATGGAAGCCCTGGTTGCTTTGATAGCTGCCTTCAGGTCATCTGGATTGTTGGGTCTGGTCTCTCTCAGGTCAGAATCAAGCACAGTAACACCATGGTCACTGAAGCAGCTTTTGGTACCTTTGGCAGTGTGGGCAGGTGCCAAGTCCTGCTGGAAAATGAAATCAGCATCTCCATAAAGCTTGTCAGCAGAAGGAAGCAAGAAGGTCTCTAAAATGTCCTGGTAGATAGCTGTGTGGACTGTGGACTTCAGAAAACACAGTGGACCAACACCAGCAGATGCCATGGCAGCCCAAATCATCACTGACTGTGGAAACTTCACACTGGACTTCAAGCAACCTGGATTCTGTGCCTCTCCACTCTTCCTCTAGACTCTGGGACCTGGATTTCCAAATGACACACAAAATGTACTTTCATCTGAAAAGAGGACTTTGGACCACTGAGCAACAGTCCAGTACTTTTTCTCCACAGCCCAGGTAAGACGCTTCTGACGTTGTTTCTGGTTCAGGAGTGGCTTGACACCAGGAATGCCACATTTGTAGTCCATGTCTAGGATTGGTCTGTGTGATACGCTGACTCCAGCCTCAGTCCACTCCTTCTGAAGCTCCCCCAAATTCTTGAATGGATTTTGATTGACAATACTCTCAAGGCTGCGGTTATCCCTTATGCTGGTGCACCTTTTCCTACCACACTTTTTCCTTCCACTCAACTTTCTATGAATATGCTTGGATACAGCACTATGTGAACAAGCAGCTTCTTTAGCAATGACCTTTTGTGGCTTACCCTCCTTGTGGGGGGTGTCAATGACTGTCTTCTGGACATCTGTCAAGTCTGCAGTCTTCCCCATGATTGTGTAGCCTTCTGACCCAGACTGAGAGACCATTTAAAGGCTCAGGAAACCTTTGTAGGTGATTTGAGTAGATTAACTGATTAGGGTGTGACACCATGACCTTCCAATGTTGACCTTTTTAACAATATTCTAATTTTCTGAGACACTGAATTTTGGGTTTTCATTATCTGTAAGCCATAATCATCAACATTTCAAGAAATAAAGGCTTGAAATATTTCACTCTATGTGTAATGAGTCTATATAATATATGAGTTTCACTTTCTGAAATGAGTCACAAAAAAAATTTTACTTTTTCATGACACTCTCATTTTTTGAGATGTATTCATTTTCAGTTACACAGGAGAGACTCTGTCTCAACTGAACTACTAACTAAAGGTTATCACAGAATAAAAAAGCATTTCCCAGGTATTAACATGACTTACATTTTGCCCCTACATTGTAATCACTAACTGAGGAACATTACTTTTATTAACAGTGCCTCATTTATCTGATTTTAATCAGGTAGCTCAGCATTCATAGCAAACATCTCCAGGATAACTCTGGGATTCTTGATGATGATTCTTCTTCTCCCCTTGACTCTGTGGAGGAGGTAAAACCAGAAGTGTTCACTCTCATCTTTACTTTTCCTCCTCAGACTTGCTCTATTCTTTGTTGATTATATCAAAGTTTTGATTCCCCCTCTCCTCTTTTTAAAAACTTACTTCAGGAAGAAGGACACTATGGAGGCTGAACCTGCAGAAGCAATGGAGGTGAGAGAGAGAGGTCTTACTGATGGAACTTTCCATAAATCACTGTACTGGTGCTTTGGCATCTAAATACTCTGGAAAAAGATGTGACGTGAATTTACAACTAAAAACAACTATCTGAGTAGAAATGAGCGATTCTTTATATCAGTGGTTGCTTTGAGCCTCCAAGAATAAACACCAAATAACAGGATACATCGTAGTAAAAAATAAAAACATCAATTTTGATGATTTTATTTCTTAAACCAAACAAAACAGCCCTAAACACAATGTTCTTACCCACAGACCTTAGTATGAACTATTCATTAGTGTTTTATTATGAGTTTAGTTATTATGTGTAAATCTTATTTTAACAGCCTTAGAGCAGACAGAGCCTGGAAATCTCTGGAGCCCCCGTAAGTGGGTCCTGGACCACAGGTCCAAGGCTTTAAATCAATCCACAGATGAGGCAGACTACTGAATCTAAAACGTTATTGGGCTCTTTTCAGAGCACTCGTCATACAAACGCCAAACCAAAAAGTTGGGATGCTGTGTGACATGGAAAAAAATTAAGTGACAAGGAAATTAACTGGTAACAGGTGGTAGTATCATGATTGGGTATAAAAGGAGAACTCCTGAAAGGTTCAATCATTTACAATCAGTGGTGTGAGGTTCCCCTCTTTGCCATTTGTCCACTGCATGGCTAAATAGTCCCTCCATCCATCCGTCTGTCCGTCCATATATTCCTCTCCTTCCCCTTATCCAGGGCTGGGTCGTGGTGGTAGCAGGTTGAGCATGTCAACCCAGACATCTCTCTCCCAGCCACACTTTCCAACTCCTTCTGGAGGAATCCTGAGGTGTTCCCGGACCAGATAGCATATATAATCCCTGCAGAGCATTCTGGGTCTTCCCCAAGGTCTCCTCAGCTGGATGTGCCCAAAAAGCCTCCACAGGGAGGCATCCAGGAGACATCCTGATCAGATGCCTGAACCACCTCAACTGGCTCCTCTGGATTGGAAGGATTTGAAGGCTCAACTTCTAGTTCCCTCTGCATGTCTGAACTGCTCACCCTATCTCTGAGGCTGAGCCCAGACACCCTCTAGAGGAAACACATTTTGGCTGCTTGTATCCATGAGCTCATTCTTTTGGTCCTTACCCAGAGTTCATGACCATAGTAGGTGTGGGTTGGGAGGAAGATTGACCGGTAAATTGAAAGCTCTGCCTTCCAACTCAGCTCCTTTCTCACCACAACAGTCTGGTACATTACCTGCAGCACTGCCAACACTACACCAATCTGCCCTTCAATCTCACACTCCCTTTTACCTTCACTCATGAACAAGACCCCAAGTTACTTGAACCAGAGACTCACTCCCATCCCGGAGGGAGCCATCCACCATTTTCTGGCAGGAAACTAGGCGGTACTGACTCTCATCCAGACCACTTCACACTCAGCTGCAAACTGGCCCAATGCCTGCTGGAGGTCCCCAGCTGAAGGAGCCAGCAGAACCACATCATCTGCAAAAAGCAGAGACTAACAGTTTAAAAACAACATTGCTCAACGTGTAACTACAGGGTAGTTATAGATCTCACTATTACAGTCCATGATATCATTCTGTGATGATATTACAACATGGGCTCAGGAGCACCTCAGAAAACATCGGCAATTAACATAGTTCCTCACTGTGTCTGCAAATGTAAGTTAAGACTCTACCATAGAAAGACAAAGACACATATCAACAACATCCAGAAGCCCCGCCCACTTCTCTGGGCCTGAGCTCATCTGAGATGGACTGACCTAAAGTGTAAAAGTTCTGTCCATCTCTGTCAGCACAGCCATAGCCATAGATTATTTTTGGTTTGTGATCAATTATTTCTTAACTAGACTCTATCTTTTTAGATTTTGTCTGTTTTAATATATGCTCAGTTTAATTTACATATTTATTCTTGAATATTTATATTTCTGATCAAACCTTTTCGTCTGCTCTCAGTTAAACTCTGATCCTGCGTACGAGAACATCTCAGCCGTCACTGCAGCACAGAGAGAAGACAGAGAGGAGCAGGAAGATGCTGTATGAAGTCCTCAGGTTAGAGCCTCCTGCACTGAATAAACAGAGCCACTGTAGATTAACAGTCATCTATGTCACATGTTACAACCATACTATACCAGTATTCCATTCACTTTTCTGTCATGTTCTTTAAATGCTGTTGAATCAGGAGAAGACTTCCTGTGGAGAAGTGGGGACATTTGCCTTCAGCTGCTGTAGGCTGATATGAATTCATGTTAAATTGTTACTGAGAGACAAAAATCAGGCTGAAAACAGATATAAAAGAATGTTATGGTTACCAACAGTAAAAGAGAAATGCAGACGAAACCATCAGCAGTAAACTGGATTACATTTCCTTGGACAAAAAGGGGACAAAGTTAAAATCTATAATTAACTCTGCATCTCTGTCTCTGTTTATAAATGTTTATTCATGTTTTATGTGATTCTCAACCTTTTTTGATATCGACTGTCACACCAACAGATTTATTGTCATGTACGTCATCAACATTAATGCTAATCAATCTGCATCTGTACTTGTTTGTTCATTCTGTTGTTTACAAAATGTTTGTTATTTGAGTTTAATTTTTTTTTTCCTAATAAAAACATATTTTTAACTTTGTCATATCTTAAGTTATCTCTTACAGCAGCGGTTCTCAACCTTTTCAGCCTTTGACCCCAAAATAAGAGTGCCGATGAGAACGACGGCAAAACATAGCAATCAAAATTTAAAAGTCCCCGCTCTCAGCTTTACTGCTTGGAATAAATGAATAACAAAAAAATCAAAAACTTCAACATCTAGTAATTCAAACTTAGTCTGAAGAATTTAAATGAAATGATTAAAGTGAGTGACAGTAGATAGCTTTTAATTTTACTGAATTAGCTTCTCTGTTTTAGAGTATAATAAAAACCATCTAAAACATACCTTCAGTTCACCGTGCTCTGAGGAGTCTCAGACACTGGAGAGGAGTGATGATGGCAGGGAGATCCTCCTCTCTGATCAACTGCAGATTTAGTTTCCACCCTGGTTCTTGCTGGATGGTTTAGGTGGGACTGTTTAATCTCTGGTAGGATAGGCAAGTCTGCTAGCACAGCTCGTCCTCTCCATGATAACATGTACCTGAGGGAGTGATAAAATATTGTTGTAAAGTTGTACAGATTTGACTCCATCTATCAGCAATAATCCTTCTGTGGCTGAACTATCAAGAGTTACAACAACAGAGTTAAATATATATTATTTTACAATCCAGCTCATTCAGCAGGGTGTAGCAGGGCAAACAAACTGAGTTTAATTTCATATATAAACAGTTAAACAATCGAGTTCATGGTAAATCACAAATGTGATCCTACAGGAAAATTAAAACAGATAAATACAAACACTAAACATTAAATGACTGTTGAATGTTTGACCTTAACCCCTTAAAACCTGTTGTAGCATATTTGATACATACTTCTATCATACCTCTCTCTAATCAATATGATTATAAATTACCAAAAAAACCTTCTGGATACAATCTGATAAATAATAAAAATGCCCTCAGGTGGATTATCAGTTACCAAAAACACTGAATGCATCAAATGAGATGCAAAAAATGTATATGTTAAATTTTATGGAAAATTTGATTCTTTTTTTTATTTCAGTAGAAAGTTAAATAAATATTTTAGTTCCAAAAAAATAGCATTTTCTGGCTATAATTTTTGTTTTTAGGCTAACCTAAATGCTTTATGACAACCAAACACATAAATGTAGTTCAAAGGGAACAAGTGAAAAACTTACATTGACTTTGATAACAATAAAATAATATTTAAACCAAACAAAAGGATGTGTTTTAAGTTACCTAAAAATAAAAAATATTATGAAGGTGAACAATTCCTGTTGTTCATTTTCTGAGTGATACACGTCGTCCAACCAAACTGGACAGATCTGCCTCATCATTAAACACGCATGTGCAAAGTTTCCAATACCAGGAAGTGTTTTCACTGTCTGGTCAAGAAAACAGGCTAGGGGATTTTCTGTAGTACAAATATTAGAAGTAAGGGCTAGATATGAAGCTGAATGAACTTTATCTTTGACCTTTGACCTCTAGAATTGAATCAGATCATCCCTGAGTGAAGGTGAACATATGTGCAGAGAATGAAGATAATCTTTTAAAGCATTCTTGAGATATGTTCACATGCAAGCAAAAGTCAGACAAGTACTTGGTCAGATTTGAGTTTTTCAGTGTAGTACAGTAGACATTTCTGATTTAATTGCAATGCTTTCCTGCTGCCACCAGGTGGTAGTAAAGAGTCATATTTTGATATTTAAAGGCAGAACTGTTGTGTGCATTTGTATTTTGACTGCATTCTTTTTTGGTCCCTGTTTGTTAAATTTCATATTATTTTATGAGTCAGGCTACTATTGTGTCCCATTCATTCCAAATATCTCTTTATTTTATAGGATTTATTTACAGTTTCCCCTTTTAGAGTTTTTGGGTCTTAAATTTCCAGAAAGTGTCCGACCACCACTGTTGTCCGGCTTGTGTTGTGGAAAATATTATCACCACTATAGCTTTGTTTGTCTGAGTAAAAAAAAACAAACAAACAAGCATTTAAAAAGTCTTTGTCTCACAATGTTGAAAAATATCACCAAGAATTAAAAAACCCGACAACAATAAAACAGACATGAATAATGTAATATTTGATGCTTCATTATGTCACAGTAATAAATTAAAAACATCTTTATAGTGTTGTTGAAATGTTCTGATGTGGACTTTAAAGGTTTGGTGGCATCAGACTAACACAAGTCATGTTCGTTCCCACGTTCAGGCGTCAACACTTATTAAAACTGTGAAGAGGAAGGAAGTGAGGTCGATTTTAACAGCCTGTTTCTGACTCCTGCTCCTGACCACAGAGGACCATGACACTGAAGACAACATGTAGATTGACTGGAAGTATTTGATGAGACTGAGCTATATCTTGTGGTTTTAACTATCTTTTTAAACATTTTATGTTACTGATGGAACACGAAGATGAAAACAGCAGCGAGGAATTTAACTACAACAAAGAGAGGATTTGTCTCCTTCCTTCTCTCTTTAACAGGTAATTTACTTGGATATCTAGAAATATGAACCAAGAGGAAACTTGTTGTGAGCCATTTTTGTCAGTTGTGCCTCTGTTGTCTTTTGCCATTATATATTAACGACATATTTTAGTTGCTTTATTGCTGTCAGAGCAAAGACAGAGGAGGTTAATGTATAATTATTCATTTTTGAAGTTCAAGTTTTGGTTCTTGAAGTGCAGGAGAGGTGGCCGATGACAGCTTTTGTGTAAAAAGTTTGCCAGTCTTACATCCATACACAGTTAAGCACAGAAATTATTCATTTTTAAGTTTCATGCTCAGGGAAAACCAACTTCTATTTTTTTTTTATATTTTATTTTTTTATAACAACAGAGGGTTATAAATAGGAATAGTAAAGGAGAAGAGACTGTTAAGTTTGGTTATCACATTTTCACATTTTGCTAATATAGAGGAGAAATAGAGGGAGAGAAAAAAAGAAATACACTCGTCTCTATATTTACATCATTTTTTAGGGCTGGCTGACATCACCTGGAAAATGTCCCATCTAACCTAATTTGTGTTTTTAATCCATTTTGAGGGTGATGTTATGTAGAAGAGGAAAATACTCAGATGTTGTACAGTTATAGAGCTTTGAGGGAAACACTGTGTAGTTAGAGAACCACCTCTGCTCCAGCTCTAATGCATGTGCTGTCCATGTGTGAGGAGAGGGAGAAAAGCGAGCTGGTGCACGGATGTTTCTCCTTCTAACACGGTGTTTCCTACCACAGTTTGCCTGTGCTCAACCTGTCAGAGGCCTTGGGGAGCAGTGGAGGAAGTTCAAGAGAAAATGTAGATTTTTTTCACTAAATGATCAATTGTTAAACTGAGTTATTGCACAGGTCCACATACTGAGTTTCCAAAGTTTTTTCCCGTTATTTCTCATTTGAACTTTAGAAAATTTTCCCGTTTTAGGAAATAATTCTTTGAGGGGCTTTTACTTTAACCTAAATTTATTTGGAGCCTCTTTTTGTTGTTGTCTTTTGCTCTTTTTTAAATTGAGTGATGCTATGAAGTACTGACACTAGTTTCCCTACCAGGCTAGATCCTGGCATGCTGAATATGTGTACCAAACACATCGGAATTTTTGTGCTTGGTGTTTATCATGCTGGTGTTAGAATTTACCCTCCAATGTTAGCATGTTATAATGGGGTCACAATAGAGAACATCCATCACATGTCCTGATAGCTGATTAATGACTTGGATGCTGAACACTGATGAAAGACTCTGGACAAGATGAGAAGTGTTTTAGCAGTTTGTGCCACACACTGATGTGTCTGAGCTCGATTCTGCAGCGAGTTCTAAAAGAAGCTACAGTTTGTCACCAGTGGTGAGAAGGTGTTGTTTCACAAGTTGAAAAGCTGCTGTCCATGCCCTCCAACATGTTAGTGCAATGTTGAGGGTGACACTTGCAGCTTCATCAGAATCAAAGAGTAGTTGTGACATGATGCCAATGTAGGGGCGATGCTGTGTTATAACCAACAGTTTTCCATGGAGAGCAGAGAAGCCAGGCTTTACAGGCCGTGGCATTTTTAAGGCAAAAACAGGCCAAGAAAACAATGTTGGCTCAATGGTACGTTACATCAAAAAACCCAAAAGCCTCTGTGTTTTCAGTATTTATAATGCAAACTTCATGTACCAGCCGAGACAACAACAACAAACTAAAAAAGAAACTACAATGAAAGATTTCAACTCCAGTGTTGAACATGTGTCTTTTGCTGTGGACACGAGGGACACCAGCAGATCTACTGCTGTCATGAGTGGACTTTAGGTCCAACAATTCTATCCAGATATTCTGATGTGAAAGAGCACGTAGCTATAGGTGAAGTTTACATGGCAAAGTCGTGCCAAACACAGAGGCTTTCCAGGGGAAAAACAAAAAAATCAATTGAGCCAATATGTGTGCAATAAAATATTTAGTGCCCACATTTTTTACTGGAGGAGGATGTTCTTCTGTCAAACAGATTATTCTCCAGTGCTTATGGACTTTGAAAAAACTCAAAAGTGTTTATGGTTGTCTTTACATCACATAGTTTTCCATATTATCACTGCACTCTCAGCCCTGCATCCATAGGCTATCCATGTTTTATACATACAGTGTGGGCATTCCTGAGTTCTTTCTCCCTGAGCTTTACATTCACCTCTGCAAGTAAAATTGTAGTTCTGATTAAAAAGTCTACTTTTCTCTGTGTTGCAGTGGTACAGGCTCAGAGTGACTGGAGAGTGACTTACTCTTCCTCTCAGATCTGTGCTGTGGAAGGATCAACAGTGGACATACCATGTTCTTACACATATCCATCTAGAGGGAATGAGCATGACACCGTAGTTTGGAGATCTTTCTGGTTTGTGAAAATGAATGGAAACAACCCTTTGGATCTGAGAAATGACCCAGATTACAGAGGTCGTGTGGAGTATCACTTTTATAATAACAGCTGCACCCTGAGGATCACCAACGTCAGACAGAGCGACTCAGCTGAGTACAGATTCATGTTGATGACAAACCAACCAGAGGGAGGAGTTACTGGTTCACCTGGAGTCACTCTGTCAGTCACAGGTAACAATTTTCATCAAGTTTTTTTTTTGTTTGTTTTTTTTTGATCCACTAAATGTCTGCTCTTTGGATGTTTTTTCTTTGTCAATAAAACTGCAATGATGGAATAAGCCTATCTAATGTCATGCTGTAGCAACGTAAAAATAAAATGGTTAAACAGGGGTAAGTCCATGTATCTTTTGGTCATTGGATATTTGTTTCTGTAAAAGGAGAGTGAGGGTAAATGGGAGCATGAGACTGACAGGAGGATTGATGCAGCATCAGCAGTATTGGAGGTATTATGTCAGAGCGTTGCGGTGAAGCATGAGCTGAGACAGAAAGGAAATCTTTAGATTTACCAGTCGATCTACATCCCGAGCCACACCTATGGTCATGACCAAAAGAACAACGCTGTGGATAAAAGCAGCCTCAATGAGAGTTAGATAGAGATGGATGGGGAGTTCAGACATCTGAAGGGAACAGGAAGTACAGCTACTGCTCTTGGTCACCTCACTTTGGAGGTCCTCCGGGCACATCAAACTATGGGAAGACCTGGAGGCAGATCCAAAACACACTGGATGAACTATATAGAAGAAAATGGATGGATGGATGATTGGACACTGGCATTAACATGGAAATACACTGCAGTGTGTCAGTGGCCCTCATAGTCATGCAGAACCGATGGCTTGACCAGATTCCATGTCTGTCATCAGGTGGATCATCCTTGCAAAGCATCAAGCTTATTCACTTGTTCCAAGTCAGAGAAAGACTGGCTAATCAGCACTGTTGAAGAAAAATAAGGTTCTAGCTACAGGCATGGTTGAATGGAGACAAGTGAGGACATTTTCATGGATGCATGATACAGGGCTCCTACGGACATTTCAAATTTTAAGACCTTTTACAGACCTGAGCTGAGCAAAATTAATACCAGGTTTTATGTGGAAAAGGGATAAAAATTAAAGGCACGTGGGATTCCCTGCTAAACCAGACAGTTAATTAAACTGTTGTTGATTGAAGAGATTTTTTGGTCATAACCACCCAAATCTGATGATTTTTGGCACATTTAATGCCTATTTTCTACCAATATAACAAATACAACAAACATGTACTCAAAAAAGAGTGATTAAAATTGAATAAATGTAGGTAGAAAACAAAGACTGACAAAGATGTGTCTAAGTCAATATGCCTCCTAAAGTTTTAGACCTCTCATGAGTAAAAATAAGACTTTTTATGGCCTTAAATTCAGAAAGTCCAATTTAAGGCACGTGGGATTAATATAGCTGATAGCTGACTAATGATGTTCTCAATAGAGAACATCCATGACATGTCCTGATAGCTGATTAATGACTTAGATGCTGAACACTGAGGAAAGACACCGGACAAGATGAGAAGTGTTTTAGCAGTTTGTGCCACACACTGATGTGTCTGAGCTCGATTCTGCAGCGAGTTCTAAAAGGGTCTGCAGGAACCCTGATGGTCAGACCTGAGGGATGCATTTGTAGTGTTTTGTTATTGCAGCCATTTTATGAATAGGGAACTGTGTCTTCCAGTGTTGCATTGTCTGCTTTTATGTACTTGCAGGATGTTTGATGTTAATGAAGCTGCTTCATCTTTCACATTTAACTTGTTTTCTCTACATTTCAGTTGTTTTTTTTTTCTTTTTTTCCATGTTAAATATCGTTTGTAAAATACCAATGTTTTGTTTCTCTAATGGTTGAAGATATTTCATGAGGGTGGCTCTTGTCAGTCATTGTTTAGTTTGTATTCTGCAGTTTAATGCATCATGTTGAACTTTTGCCTTTTGGGATATTCTTTGATTGAGAAGTTCATAAATTTGGAAGTGTTGATGTTGAGGAGATACCAGAACTTCTGTGTTCTGTTGGTCAGATTTTTGATAGAGGGGATTAACATAATGACACTTATGTTGATGAGTACTTTATTTCTTAATCATTATTGGCTCTTCTTTACATACCCAGCTCTACAGGTGCAGGTGAGCGGTGTAAAATGGGTCGGGTCTGATTACTCTGCAGTACTGACGTGCCATGGCAGCTGCAGACCCACTGCTCCTCTTTCTTACATCTGGTACGAAAACGGACAGAAAATGAAGGAGGAAGAATCTTCTTTCTCAGGAAGATTTCACCCCTTACACAGCGTTGCCTGTGCTTTAAAAGGATATGAGGATTTCCCCTCACCTTCAGTGTGTAAGTTTGATATCTCCATTCTATGGTACCTGTTCTACACTATACTTTACACTCTGACTCCTTACAGATCAGAAACAGCCACAAAAATATCTCTGGTGTCCTATGATAGTTGAGACATGTGTCTTTATGTAAAAATTAAATGCTTGCATTTAAAAATCAAAACAAACTCTCATTAAACTCTTGTTTGTTAAAACTCCCAAAATCACATAATCCCGGGCTGTTCTGCAATAAGGAGCTTTAAATGTTTGCTTTCCTAGAGGTTAAAGCCTTATACCCAGTTATTATTTATAAAAGGCCTCTTAAACACAAAATTTCATCAAAGAAGGCAAATGTTTCATATATTTAACTGTCAAATGATGACCACTTTTGTCTGGGCTTTTTTGGTGGGAAAGACAAAATAAAAATGTTCCTGTGGATGAAAACTAAAGATGCAATTTTAAATTCAACACTGTTTCTCATATATGCTGTAGATGCTCTTATGTGGGAATAGTTGAGGAGATTTACTCTTAAAATCTTCCTCTGTTCTTCAAACTCACAAGAAATGAGCATTTTTTTATTTGTACCTTAACTTGTTCAACTGTTTTTCTTCAACTCGAACTAGAGTGACTTTTTCTTTAACTCTAGGTGTCCGTGGTCGTTCCTGCTACAGAGTGACGTACAATGTCAGAACCATCTGTGCCCTTAAAGGCTCATCAGTGAACATTTCATGCACCTACTACAGCTATAAGTGGCTCCAATCAATGTTTTGGTTCAGTCCTGATCGTAGTCATCAGTGGAAGAGAGGCACAGAGCCTGAAGACCTCAGTAAAGACCCCCAGTATGCAGGTCGTGTCCAAAGCTTGAGAGGAGGATGGTTTATCACTTTGAGAATCTCTGAGCTGAGAGAGAGCAACTCTGCTCAGTATCACTTCAAATTTAAAACAGCAGGCCTTGAATGGGGGAACAGCTTCGCTGGTACAACTCTGACTGTCACAGGTAAACACAGATCAGACTCACAGCAGCACAGTTAAGAAAAATTCAATCTTCTATGTTCATAACTTCAGGACAAAACATAACTGATGATAAATTCTTTAATTCTATTGTTTCATTTTTGTTGTTGATGTCTTGATTTATGATCCTGTTAACTGTAAGGTTAAAATAACAGCATTCTATTGCTGTTACTTTTTGACATTTCTGGGTTTTTCTCACATGTCCAGCTCTCCAGGTGAAGGTGATCAGTGTAACAGTCCACCAGGATTATACTGAGGCAGAGCTGAGGTGTCACAGCAGCTGTAGTCCTGCTGGTGGTATTTCTTATACCTGGTTGAAGAACGGACAGAAAATCCCGAGTGCTGAAAACTCTTCTCATAGAGATCGGCTTTATCCAGGAGACTTTATGTCTTGTGCTCTGAAAGGACTTGAAAATTACGCCTCACCCTCTGTATGTGAGTAGACATCACTCCTGTGGCTCATCAAGATCTCAAACACAATGTTCTCTGATATTTTCTACTCAGCATATTTAACAGATGTTTATTCTCCTCCAGATGCTCTGAAGACTCCCTCTGTGTGGGTGAGTCCTCTGGATGAAATAACAAAGGGCAGTTCAGTCACTCTGACCTGTAGCAGTGATGCTAACCCAGCAGCTAAATACACCTGGTACAGGAAGAACCAAACCCTGTCCAGTGAGGGAGCACAGCTTGTCTTCAGCTCAATCCAGTCCTCTGACTCTGCAGAGTATCAGTGTGCAGCTGAGAACCAGCAGGGGAGGAGAGAATCTAAACCCGTCTTTATCCATGTCCAATGTGAGTGGAATGAGAACAACGAACAACAAAATAGAAATGTAATGTTTCAACACAAGAGTGAGCATCCATGTTACATGAATATATAAAAACATTTCAATCATTGTAGAAAGTATTTCACAGTTAAAATCCTCTCTTTTCTCTGCTTTTATGAGAAATTCAAAGTTGTAAAGTGGTTTTAAAGAGTTAATGACATTGAGGCCACAAAGATCATGCATTGAGCACTTTAGCTCAACCTGCACATAGACAGAGGGCAGAGGCGCCTACTGACGACTTCTTTTCAGAACATTTTTGGGTCTCAACTTTGCCCTTAATTATTCTTACTAATACACCAGTCTGGATTTCTTCAATGGTCTGAATGCCTTGGCTATATTTTTTCAGAGACTTGCATCCATGTGTCTTAATTCAACATCCTTACACAAAAACAGTTTTAACTGCTTCTCCCACATTGACTGATGACCACAGAACAGGTTAATGAGTACATCTGCTTTTTCAGTCAGTCAGTCAGTAACAATCACAGCAGAACCAAACAACTTTGACCTGTTCTGTGCTCGTCAGTCACTGTGGGAGAAGCAGTTAAAACTGTTTTTGTGTAAGGATGTTGAATTAAGACACATGGATGGAACATCAAGTCTCTGAAAAAATATAGCCAAGGCATTCAGACCATTGAAGAAATCCAGACTGGTGTGTTAGTAAGAATTAATACTACCTGCCTTCCTCAGATGACCAAAAATAACTGATTGGGAATATGGTTCAGAGTGGTACAGCGGATAGACCTCTGACTTCTGCGTCTGTGTCTCTGTGTGCCTGCCTGCCTGGTCCTGCCACGTGTTGCCTGATTACAGATGCTGCTGCGCACTATACCCATGTGTTTAAAAATGTCTACTCCCGAAACTCGCTTTAAGTTTGACTAAATTCATTTTTTCTAAATTAAATATACCAGTCCTTGGGTGGTAGTGACCCTGAGGAGCCATAGTGGGCGTCCTTTATTTTCATTTCTGAAAGGTGGCAACCCTAATTATTGATGCTGTTGTATTTTTATTTAAATATATTTTTTGTATTCTAATTTGTGAAGATTTTAAGGACATATATGAACTAAAACATGTGAATTGTGTTTCGATGTATTCTCCTCCAGATGCTCCAACGCTTCCCTCTGTATCAGTGAGTCCCTCTGCTGAGATAGTGGAGGGCAGTTCAGTGACTCTGACCTGTAGCAGTGATGCTAACCCAGCAGCTAAATACACCTGGTACAGGAAGAACCAAACCCTGTCCAGTGAGGGAGCACAGCTTGTCTTCAGCTCAATCCAGTCCTCTGACTCTGCAGAGTATCAGTGTGCAGCTGAGAACCAGCAGGGGAGGAGAGAATCTAAACCTGTCTTTATCCATGTCCAATGTGAGTGGAATGACAACAACGTACAACAAAATAGAAATGTAATGTTTCAACACAAGAGTGAGCATCCATGTTACATGAATATATAAAAACATTTAAATCATTGTAGAAAGTATTTCACAGTTAAAATCCTCTCTTATCTCTGCTTTTAGGAGAAATTAAAAGTTGTAAAGTGGTTTTAAAGAGTTTAATGACATTGAGGCCACAAAGATCATGCATTGAGTGCTTTAGCTCAAACTGCACATAGACAGAGGGCAGAGGCGCCTGCTGACGACTTCTTTTCAGAACATTTTTGGGTCTCAACTTTGGGTATGGGCCAGACCGTGCATCTACTGCTGATGTGCTTCAATCCATTTAAAGTATCATATAAATACTAGTGTCACTCCTCTGCAAACTCTGGTGGGTTATTGATGCTGTTGTAGTTTTTTTGAAATTTTTTTTGCACTCTAATTTGTGAACATTATAAGGACATATTTGAACTAAAACATGAATTGTGTTTCCCTGTTTTCTCCTCCAGATGCTCCAAGGCTTCCCTCTGTATCAGTGAGTCCCTCTGCTGAGATTATGGAGGGCAGTTCAGTGAATCTGACCTGTAGCAGTGATGCTAACCCAGCAGCTAATTACACCTGGTACAAGGAGAATGAAGACTCACCTCTAGCTTCAGGACAGATCTTCACCATCTGTAATGTCAGCGCAGAACACAGTGGGAATTATTACTGTGAGGCCCAGAACAAAATAGGGTGTCGTAACTCCACCTTCACTCTGACTGTTGTGTCAGGTAAGCTCTCTATTATTCATTTTCACCTGCACAGACACAGGAGAGACTCTGTCTCAACTGAACTACTAACTAAAGCTTATCACAGAATGGAAAAGTTTTTTCCAGGTATTAACATGACTTACATTTTGCCCCTACATTGTAATCACTGACTCAGGAACATTACTTTTAATAACAGTGTCTCATTTATCTGATTTTAATTCTAGGGAGCTCAGCATCCATAGCAAACATCTCCAGGATAACTCTGGGACTCTTGGTGATGATTCTTCTTCTCCCCTTGATTCTGTGGAGGAGGTAAAACAAGAAGTGTTCACTCTCCTCTCTTTCCTTTTCCTCCTCAGACTTGCTCTATTCTTTGTTGATTCTATCAAAGTTTTGATCCCCCCTCTCCTCTTTTTAAAAACTTACTTCAGGAAGAAGGACATTATGGAGGCTGAACCTGCAGAAGCAATGGAGGTGAGAGAGAGAGGTCTTACTGATGGAACTTTCCATAAATCACTGTACTGGTGCTTTGGCATCTAAATACTCTGGAAAAAGATGTGACATTAATTTACAACTAAAAACAACTATCCGAGTAGAAATGAGCGATTCTTTAGATCAGTGGTTGCTTTGAGTCTCCAAGGATAAACACCAAATAACAGGATACATTGTAGTAAAAAATAAAAACATCAATTTTAATGATTTTATTTCTTAAACCAAACAAAACAGCCCTAAACTAGGGCTGGGTATTGTTCAGAACCTCACGATTCAATTTGATTTTGATTCTTTAGGTTGCGATTTGATTCAATATCGATTCGATTCAATATTGATTTAAATGCTTCAATGTCAATTCAGTAAGAAGTAGAAATACACAAATAACCTGTTGACAATTTTTTAAAAATTATTTTCATGCCCATGTGAACATATTTGGTAAGTCACCTCACATTTTTGAGCAATAAAACATCTGAAAATAAAAATTTGCACAATAATAACTTATTTGTGCATAAGGAGTACAACAGTAAAAAAAAGGCAGTTCTGTATAAACACTGAAAAAGTAAAGTGCATGTAAACTTAAATAATATTTCTGTCCTCTTGGAAATTGTTATAAACCTCACATAACATGGTTATGGTTGGTTTTTGTTTTGTCGAGTCCGGTCTCCGTCCATACAACGTGAATCCCACGCACAGTGACCCCCACTGGCCAGGAGGTGAATCGATTCAGAGGATTTGCTGAATCGATATTGAATTGGGGGAGGAAATATTGCCATGCATCGATTAATCGATATTTTTTCCCACCCCTACCCTAAACACAATGTTTTTACCCACTGACCTTAGTACGTACTATTCATTAGTGTTTTATTATGATTTTAGTTATTATGTGTAAATCTTGTTTTAACAGCCTCAGAGCAGACAGAGCCTGGAAATCTCTGGAGATCCCCTAAGTGGGTCCTGGACCACAGGTCCAAGACTTTAAATTAATCCACAGATGAGGCAGACTACTGAATCTAAAATGTTATCAAAGTGTCTGTCATACAAACGCCAATCCAAAAAAGTTGGGATGTTGTCTGACATTAATCAAAACACAAAGTGACAAGGAAATTCTTTTAAACTGTGTGTTTTATCTTCAAACGTATAAATGTTATTGGGGTTTTTAGTGTTTTTGATACGGACAAACATTTTTTGATTTTTGACGCTGGAAACATGTTCCTGAAAAGTTGTGAAGAAAAGACAGGAATGCTAACAAAACACCTGGAACATTCCACCAGTGAGTAGGTTAACTGGTAACAGGTGGTAGTACCATGATTGGGTATAAAAGGAGAACTCTTGAAAGGTTCAGTCATTAACAATCAGTGGTGTGAGGTTCCCCTCTTTGCAGTTTGTCCACTGCATGAAAAAATGGTCTATTTGTCTGTCTGTCCATGTATTCCTCTCCTTCTCCTTATCCAGGGCTGGGTTGTGGTGGTAGCAGGTTGAGCAAGTCAACCCAGACATCTCTCTCCCAGCCACACTTTCCAACTCCTTCTGGAGGAATCCTGAGGTATTCCTGGACCAGATAGCATATATAATCCCTGCAGAGCATTCTGGGTCTTCCCCAAGGTCTCCTCAGCTGGATGTGCCCAAAAAACTCCAAAGGGAGGCATCCAGGAGACATCCTGATCAGATGCCTGAACCGCCTCAACTGGCTCCTTTGGATTAGAAGGATTTGAAGGCTCTACTCCTAGTTCCCTCCGCATGTCTGAACTCCTCACCCTATCTCTGAGGCTGAGCCCAGACACCCCCTAGAGGAAACTCATTTTGGCTGCTTGTATCCGTGATCTCATTCTTTCAGGCCTTACCCAGAGTTCATGACCATAGTAGGTGTGGGTTGGGAGGAAGATTGACTTAAATTGAAAGCTCTGCCTTCCAACTCAGCTCCTTTCTCACCACAACAGTCTGGTACAATACCTGCAGTACTGCCAACACTACACCAATCTGCCCTTCAATCTCATGCTCCCTTTTACCCTCACTCATGAACAAGACCCCAAGAAACTTGAGCCAGAGACTCACTCCCCACCCGGAGGGAGCCATCCACCATTTTCTGTCAGAGAACCAGGAGGTGCTGACTCTCATCCAGACCACTTCACACTCAGCTGCAAACTGGCCCAATGCCTGCTGGAGGTCCCCAGCTGAAGGAGCCAGCAGAACCACATCATCTGCAAAAAGCAGAGACTAACAGTTTAAAAACAACATTGCTCAACGTGCAACTGCAGGGTAGTTATAGATCTCACTACTACAGTCCATAATATCATCAAAAGATTCAGAGAATCTGGAGAAATCTCAGCACAGACGGGGAATGTCTTTCTCCCTCAGACAGCGCTGCTTTATAAACCATCATCATTCTGTGATGATATTACAACATGGGCTCAGGAGCACCTCAGAAAACCATTGACAGTTAACATAGTTCCTCACTGTGTCTGCAAATGTAAGTTAAGACTCTACCATAGAAAGACAAAGACACATATCAACAACATCCAGAAGCCCCGCCCACTTCTCTGGGCCTGAGCTCATCTGAGATGGACTGACCTAAAGTGTAAAAGTTCTGTCCATCTCTGTCAGCACAGCCATAAGCTGCACAGAAACCCCTGCAGGTGTGCTGTGGTTTTTATACCGTAAAACTTCAACAGTATTAGCCGGGACAATAGATTTTTTTATTGTAGAATCTATTTAGATTTTTTCTGTTTTGGTATATGTTTAGATTTATTTTACATAATCACTGAATGTGTATTTCTGATCAAATCTTTTTGTCTCTCAGTTAAACTCTGATCCTGCGTACGAGAACATCTCAGCCGTCACTGCAGCACAGAGAGAAGACAGAGAGGAGCAGGAAGATGCTGTATGAAGTCCTCAGGTTAGAGCCTCCTGCACTGAATAAACAGAGCCACTGTAGATTTACAGTCATCTATGTCACATGTTACAACCATACTATACCAGTATTCCATTCACTTTTCTGTCATGTTCTTTAAATGCTGTTGAATCAGGAGAAGACTTCCTGTGGAGAAGTGGGGACATTTGCCTTCAGCTGCTGTAGGCTGATATGAATTCATGATAAATTATTACTGAAAGACAAAAATCAGGTTGATAACAGATATAAAATAATGTTATGGTTACCAACAGTACAAGAGGAATGCAGACGAAACCATCAGCAGTAAACTGGATTAGATTTCCTTGGACAAAAAGGGGACAAAGATAAAATCTATAATTAGCTCTGCATCTCTGTCTCTGTTTATAAATGTTTATTCATGTTTTATGTGATTCTCAACCTATTTTGATATCGACTGTCACACCAACAGATTTATTGTCATGTACTTCATCAACATTAATGCTAATCAATCTGCATTTGTACTTGATTTTTTCATTCTGTTGTTTCCAAAATGTTTGTTATTTGCATTTAATGCTTTTTTTATTAATAAAACCATATTTTTAACTTTGTCATTTCTTAATATATCTCTTACAGCAGCGGTTCTCAACCTTTTCAGCCTGTGACCCCAAAATAAAAGTGCCGACAAGAACGACGAAAAACATAGCAATCAAAATTTAAAAGTCCCTGCTCTCAGCTTTACTGCTTGGAATAAATGAATAATAAAAAAATCAAAAACTTCAACATCTAGTAATTCAAACTTAGTCTGAAGAATTTAAATAAAATGATTAAAGTGAGGGACAGTAGATAGCTTTTAATTTGATTGAATTAGCTTCTCTGTTTTAGAGTATAATAAAAACCATCTAAAACATACCTTCAGTTCACCGTGCTCTGAGGAGTCTCAGACACTGGAGAGGAGTGATGATGGCAGGGAGATCCTCCTCTCTGATCAACTGCAGATTTAGTTTCCACCCTGGTTCTTGCTGGATGGTTTAGGTGGGACTGTTTAAAACAGTTAAACAATCGAGTTCATGGTAAATCACAAATGTGATCCTACAGGAAAATTACAACATAGATAAATACAAACACTAAACATTAAATGACTGTTGAATGTTTGACCTTAACCCCTTAAAACCTGTTGTATCATATTTGATACCTCTGTATAATCAATATGATCATGAATTACCAAAAAAAAAAAAACATCAGGATACAATCTGATAAATAATAAAAATGCCCTCAAGTGGATTATCAGTTACCAAAGACACCTAATGCATCAAATGAGATACAAAAGAAATTATATTTTAAATTTTCTGGAAATTTGGTTTTTATTTTTTTATTTCAGTAGAAAATGAAATAAACATTTCAGTTCCAAAAAATTAGAATTTTCTGGCTATAATTTGTGTTTTCAGGCTTTAATGGGCTAAAATCATGTTTACTTGATCCCTGCTCCATCATCTGAGTCTATTACTGCTTATGTCCTACTGGGCACCTGTAGCTTAATGACACAGATAAAGATACAAAACAGTTTGGGATTTTATTTTTATATTTTCAGTCCCTTGACATGTAAATAACATCAAACATCTATCACTCGCTGCTCATTTCATAGACAGGACCCCTTCACTTTCAACAGAGCTCATTTGCTATCACAATGACATGTTTTTGCCAACTGAGATGAAATATCAGAGACATTACATGTTCATAGTAAGGAATTTAACACCAGCTGAATTGAAAAGTGTTAATAACTGGGCCAAAATGAGTCTTTCGTTGAGTCTGACAGAATTATTTTAATGTTCCCTGGAAAATCAATCAATGTATAGTTGGAGTCGGCAGCTTTTTAAGTCAAACTCGATGGTTTTCGGATCACCAGCTTCATTTAAACTGACTTTACATCTAAAATAACCACAGAGTTGTTTTACAATTGAAACAGTTTTTAAAAACATGCAGGGTTGGAGTGGCTTCATGTAAGTTGATGCTAGGCTAGCTTAAAACATTACGGAATCAAAGTTTCATTGTCTCAAAAAAAAAAAAAAAAAAGAAGGAAAACGTACAAAACAAACAAACAAATGCACTCAGGAAAGATATTCAGATTTAGAGAAGCTCTCTCTTACCTCTTTTAGCTCAAGGATAGTCAGATAGTCCACCAGAATGTGAAGATGAAGCTGAACTACAGTGGAGCAGCTGTGCACATATGCATTTGTTATAATTTCAAACTTCTTCTCTGGCAGTGATGGTTTCTGTTCAGCACTACTGCCATCTACTGGTTTTTAGAAGTATTGCAGCCCTCTTTGAGCTAATTTAAAATGCTTTATGTCAACCAAACACATACATCATACTTGGTAAGATTCGAGTTTTTCAGTGTAGTACCGTAGATGTCTCTGATTTAATTGCAATGCTTTCCTGCTGCCACCAGGTGGTAGTAAAGAGTCATATTTTGATATTTAAATAAAGAACTGTTGTGTGCATTTGTATTTTTACAGCATCCTTTTTTGGACCCTGTTTGTTAAATTTCATATTATTTTATGAGTCAGGCTAGTATTGTGTCCCATTCATTCCAAATGTCTCTTTATTTATAGTATTTATTTACAGCTTCCCCTTTCATAGTTTTTGGTTTTTAAATTTACATTGAAAATGGTCAATGGATATGTTATTATAATGTAGGACAGCTTGGGTGTTGAAAGTTTAGTCGCTGTGACTGAGGACAGAAGGGTAAAGACAGTGAAGCAGGCAGATTTCAGCTGCATTCATACTGAGTGGGGGACAGGAAGTGGGCGACCACAACTGTTGTCATGCTTGTGTTGTGGAAAATATTATAACCACTATAGCTTTGTTTGTCTTAATAAAAAAATAAATGCATTTTTCTGCAGACATTAATAATGTAATATTTCATGCTTCATCATGTCAGTAATGAATAAAAAATCATCTTTACAGTGTTGTTGAAGTGTTCTTCAAGTCATGGGTGTAACCACACTGAGGCGTAGATTAAAACTGTGAAGAGGAAGGAAGTGAGGTCTATTTTAAGAGCCTGTTTCTGACTCCTGCTTTTGACCATAGAGGACCATGACACTGAAGACAACATGTAGATTGACTGGAAGTATTTGATGTGACGGAGCTATATCTTGTGGTTTTAACTATCATTTTTTAAATCATTTTATGTTACTGCTACCACACGAAGATGAAAACAGCAGTGAGGAATTTAACTACAACAAAGAGAGGATTTGTCTCCTTCCTTCTCTCTTTAACAGGTAATTTACTTTGATTTCTACAAATCAGAACCCAAGAAGAAACTTGTTGTGAGCCATTTTTGTCAGTTGTGCCTCTGTTGTCTTTTGCCATTACATATTAATGACAAATTTTAGTTGCTTTATTGCTGTCAGAGCAAAGACAGCGGAGGTTAAAATATAATTAGTCCTTTTTGAGATCAACGTTTGATTCTCTAAGTGCAGGAGAGGTGGCAGATGACAACCTTTGTGGACAGTTTTATACTCATGCATAGTTAAGCAAAGGATTTTTTTTATGTAAGTTTCGTGCCAAGGGGAAAACATTTTTTTTTTATGTGAAAAAAACAAAACTAAACAAAAAAACAATAAAAACACCAAACCAAAACAGAGGGTTACACAAAGGACTAGTAAAGGGCAAGAGACAGTTAATTTTTGTTATTACATTTTCATATCCTGTTCATATAGAGGAGAAACAGAGGAAGAGAAAAAGAAACACATTTGTTTCTATATTTTTTATCATTTTTTTAAGGCTGGCTGACACCACCTCAAAAATGTCACATCAAACCTAATTTGTGTTTATAATCCATTTTGAGGGCGATGTGGAAGAGGAAAATACTCAGATGTACGGTTACAGTACCGTGAGGGAAACACTGTGTAGTTAGAGCAGTGGTTCTCAAACTTTCTCAAACCAAGGCACACCTAACATCCAGCCAAGTTTTCAAGGCACACCATATTTATTTCCATGCAAAACAACCTATCTAGCATGCATTAAAAAATTATTTCCTAATATTGACTTAATCTGTCCATTACGATGTCATCTATTATCTAATATAAGCCAAATGACAAATAACTATCATGATATAGTCTACT